>NC_085136.1:85445324-85695324 GCF_035046485.1 Aedes albopictus
ACGACGGCAATGTCTTATAAATTACATAAAAAGTAGCCTTATAATGTTTAAGTTTGGAATTTTCTCAGTGTAGAAATAGCAGCTAACGTTCTATTAGCGGTAAGTACTTTATATGACAGAAAAATTGTGACTACCCAACTCACAGTAAATCTTTTCTCGTAGCCGGAATCGGTTTCTACCCGGAGGCGCTATTCGGCACCATAGCTACCAGGACGGTGAACTGATTTCCACAATTCTGCTGACTCCGGTATGTAAGCTGGAGCGGAAAAAAAAACGACGAAGGAGTTGATAAAGCAGCAGGATACATTCAATTTAGGCGTAAGGCGTATGGAGTTTATCACGGTGTGATTAATAAAAGTAATTGTTTCATTGATTCTCATCAAATTTGTTCCTTATTTCTCTTTTTCTCTTAATACAAACGGCAGTACAATATAGTGTGTATAGCTGTATGAATACAGTACGGTATACAGTTGTTCTACTATAAAGAACAATAAATCACTGGCCATACATACATTATTCGTTTTTCTTCCAAATTTATGGTTAAACTGTTCTCCAACCATTTGCTATGCAGTGAATTGCCCGAAAAACTGGATAGTATGTTGACCAGTGAATCAAAATTCAACCATCGCGCAACAATAATGACAATGTCGCAACCTGTATTTGTTGCGACAAACAAACCCATGCGACATAAGTTTGTCCCAACTTGAAAATAATGGGATTCACATCGTACACCACGAGTTTAGAAATTTTTAAGCCTTGCAATGCGATTTTCGAACGGTACACACTTAAATTCAGAAATTGATCTCGGTAAACGGTTTACCGAGAATCCAACAGCTGATATCTCGGTAAAATATTTACTGATTCTCGGTTAAATTTTTACCGAGATTTCGGTAAACCATTACCGAGTCTCGATGAACTTTGCCGAGATCTCGGTAAAAAGTTGGATTACCGAGATCTCGGCAAAGTTTTAACGACATCTTGGTAAAACTTTTACCGAGATTCAGTGAAAATCATTACCGGATTCTCGGCTGTTGGATTCTCGGCAATTTGTTTGCTGAGGTCGGCGATTTAATTTAGGTGTGTAACTTCGAGTCGGTAAACACTGCAACTCTGGTGAAGCTCTATCATCAAACAGTTTCGACTTTGGGTTAGCAATAATTGATTATTCACGAGTTGAAAAGTACGCAACAAATTCAGCTTCCGTTTTGTCTGCAACAAAAAATTTCGAGATCATGTCATTATCTGTTACCAGTAGGGATAAAGAGTAATCGTCGCACCCTCTTTGTTGCTTGTTTTATGCCTCTTTTGTCTTACAATTGGGTTGTTTAGTGAATAAAATATTGCTATTTTCTATTGCCTAATCGAAAGAGGTCATTTTTCTGAGTATAACGTGATTTTATTGGATTCCAATACCTTTATTATGATGGTTTAATTGACAAAACAGTTTCAATTTTCGTGGATAGAATGACAGTTCAATCGATAAAGTGACATTTCGACCCGAACAAAAAAATTTCCTCATACAAACTTTACAAACATTTTAAAAATAGTTCCCGGGCTCCAAAAATTATGAAATTTTGGATTTCGACTAATTTTTGGGTGGAGAATCCGATTATGAAATAATCCGGATACCCCTAAAGAACCCAATTCTCTTCACTGATGTTGACCATATTCTATACTGTATTGCGAAAAATTTGTACGGGAAAATGAGCGATTTTTTATGGTAACCTATCTTAACCGCCTATTCCACATACTGTAAATTGGCGGGTTACCATTTATCAAACTGGCAAATATGTATTATATTTACATGGAATGGTTAGCTTACTGTTATCTCTCATAGTCTGAGTAATGGTTAAATGCCAATTATTATTGGTTATCTACAATATGTGAAACGTTACATTTACAGTTTATGTTTATGCGGGGCGTCTAAGTGTAAAAAGTTCGATTGAATTCGCATCTTGTCACTTCTGGAGCTCGATTTGAATAGGTCGTATGTGCTTTTGTCGATATAAAATTCGATCAGTTTATTTTAGTCATTGTAGCAATATGGCAGACATTTTGCAAACTTTTAGTGATGGAACAGGAAGCCTGTTTTGTGAGGATTCTGCTGTATGTATCGACATTGCTCAATTTCAACGGTTTTCGCTATAATAAGCGAATCCAACTGATCGAATTTTTAATCGACAAAAGCACATACGACCTATTCAAATCGAGCTCCAGACTTTATTTAATTTGCAGAAGAGAGAAACTAGAATTTTATTTAGCAACTGCTATTTCGTTTTGTTCGGGTTGGATATCGCACAGCCCTAGTCCCACAGCGCGGTTCCGCGAACCGGTTCAGATTTGACCAGGGATGCCAGGTGAAATTTTCGAATGTCTTCGCAAGGCACGTTGAAATGTCTTCACATGTCTTCACACACTATATTGTGACTTAAGTATAAAACTAATGTTAAAAATCAAAATTTATGCTATGTTCTCACTGCGCTCTATAAATATTAAGTAATAATGCGTGATGACCTTAATGATGACTTATATCAAGAAAGGCGTTGTAATTCCTCCAAGAGTCTGAAATCCCTTCAAGAGTTTCTTCTGGGATTCCTCCAGTTTTTTTGTGATTCCTGACAAAGCTTCCTAACAAATTTCATTCCTACAGAAGTACCTCGGGAATTACTTTCCAAGTTTCCAGATGTACTTCTCCAGGAGTCTTCGAGAAATTCTCCAGGAGTTTCTCGGGAATAGGAGGCAATCAGTGAAGTACTAGATTGAAAGTAGTGAGCTGGATTTTTGTATGGTGAGATGATCAATTCTTCATTTCTACAATGAAATGGTGCGAACAGCGTGGGTTATATGATTTCTTGCCTAATTTGATGCTGGTTGAGCAAAAGTTTGGGTTACTGTGTTGTTAAAGTTGCAAGAAATAAATAATACAACAACACAGTTACCCAAACTTTTGCTCAACCAGCATCAAATTAGGCAAGAAATCATATAACCCACGCTGTTTACACCATTTCATTGCAGAAATGGAGAAATGATCATCTCACCATACAAAAATCCAGCTCACTACTTTCAATCTAGTACTTCACTGATTGCCTCCTATTCGTCCATGGCTTCCCCAAGAATACCATGCAATATCCTTGAGAACCTTCGAAGAATTCTTGCAGCATTTGGGGTGGAATTCCTCCAGGATTAGCCGGGGATTTTTTCCATGATTTTACTGAAAATATGACCATAAATTTTTCGAAAATTGTCTCCTGAACTTCCATGAAATTTACTTGAAGTTTCCCAAGAAGTCTTCCAGCAATAATGCATGGTTTCCCTCGAATATTTCAAGGGTTTTCCAAAAAATCCTCAAGAAGTTCCTCGGATTTATTTCTAGAAAAAATCCTTCAGAATATCCTCGCGAATTCATCCAGGAATCCCTTGGAAATTTCTCCAAGAGTTCCTTGGAAATTCCACCATCAGTTCTTTAGAAATTTCTGCAGAAAATTCCAGGCAATTTCTACAAAAGTCCCAGAGAGTGTAGTGTATCTTGGAGCTCCAAGGAAATTCCTTAATGAGTTTCATGGAAATTTCCCCACGCGTCTTAGAGAATTTCTCCAGGAATTTTTCGGAAATACCTTCATGTATTCCCCGTATTCCGGAAATCCCCTTATAAGCAACCGAAGTATTGCTGCAGTAATTGTGGTAGAGTCCCTCTGGGATTTCCCAGGGAATTTCTCAACGATTTTTTTTAATTAACTTCATAAATTATTCGGAAATTTCATCTACAACTTCCACGAAATTTACTTCAGAAGTCTTCCGGATACTCCTCCAGCAATAATGCATGATTCCTAGGATTTATATCCAAGAGTTTCTAAAAAAAAATCCAGAAATTCTTCCAGAAGTTCTTCGGGAATTCATTCTTGAGCTCATAAGGAATTCCTCAAAGAGTTCTTCGGGAATTCCTCCAGAAGATAATTGGGAATTTCTGCAGTAGGTTCTCGGAAATTCCTTTAGAAGTTCCTCGGAAATTCCTCCAGCAGTCTCTCGGGATTTCCTCCAGAAGTGTCTGGGGAATTCTTCAGGAAATTTCCGGGAATTCTTCCACAAGTTCTTCTTGAATTCTTCCAGGAGTTTTACGGGAGCTCTTCCAGAAGAATTTCGGGAATTCCTCAAGGAGATCCTCGGAAATTCCTAGTAGAAATTCTCGGGAATTCCTCCAGGAGTTCTTCGGGAATTCCTCCAGGAGTTCTTCGGGAATTCCTCCAGGAGTTCCTCAGGAATTCCTCCAGAAGTTCCTTCGGACTTTCCTCTAGGAGTTCTTTGGAAATTCCGCCATGAGTTCTTCGGAAAATTCTTCCAGGAAATCCACGGGGAGTTTCAGGAGCAGAGATGCCAGATGATTTTTTGAAAAATCTGTATCACTCTTTTGAAAAATCTGTATCCCATACAAAATTTGGGAGAAAAATCTGTATCCCATACACAAATAAGATTACCCCTCTATCTCAAAAATCTGTATTTCATATAAAACGAAATCTGTACGGATGCTAAAAAATCTGTATAATACAGATAGATCTGTATATATGGCATCCCTGTTCAGGAGTTTCATGGAAATTTCTGCAAGAGTCCCTGAGAATTTCTCCAGGAAATTCCCTCCAGAATTTCCATGAAATTCACTTCAGAAGTTCATCAAGAACTCCTCCAGCAATAATGCATGATTCTCTCCAGGTGTTCCCTAGTACTTTTCGTGGTTTTTCTCGAAAATTCCTAAAGAAGTTTCTCGTATTTATTTCCACGAATTCTACAAAGAAATCCAAAAAATCATCCAGGAGTTCCAAGAGTATTCCTCCCGGAATCTCTCGAAAATTCCTCCAGTATATCCTCGGAAATACCTCCAGAAGATCCTCTGGAAATCGTCCTGGAGTTCATCGGAAATTCCTCCACGAGTTATTCACGAATTCCCCTAGGAGGTCCTAAGGAAGTCATGCAGGAGTTCCTCGAGAATTATTCAAGAAGATCTTCGGGTAATCCTTCAAGAAGATCTTCGGGTAATTCTCCAGAAGATCCTTAGGGATTCCTCCTGGAAATCGTCAGGAGTTCCTCCAGGATTTCCTCCAGAAATTCCTCAGGAACTCCACCTCGGGCATTCCTTCATAAGTTTCCAAAAATTCCTCCAGGAGTTCCTCAGAAATTTCGTCAGGAGTAACTGGAGGTATCCATAGGAACATCCAGTTGAACTTCTGATAAACTCCTGAAAGTCCTCCTCCGTGAAAGTTTCCCCGAGAAAATCCTAGAGGGATTCTCGAGGATCTCCTGTAGAAATTCCCAAGGAGCTCTTGGAGAAATTCCCAAGGAGCTCTTGGAGAAATTTTCAAGGATATTCATTAGGAATTCTCGAGAAACTCCTGGAGGTCTACCCGTGATTCTCCTGGAGAGATTCCCGAGTATCTCGTAAAGAAGTTCTTAGAGAAATTCCCGAGTATCTCGTAAAGGAGATCTTAGAGGAATTCCCAGGTAATCTCTGAAGAAATTCCCGAAGAACTTCGGAGTAACCTTCGGACCTGAGTAACTTCTGGAGGATTTTTTGGGAAATTTATGGAAGAATTCTCGAGGAACTCCTGAAAGAATTCCTGAGGAACTCCGGGAAGAATTTCGATGAACCCCTAGAGGAATTCCTGAGGAACTCCTAAAGGAGTTTTCGATGAACTTCTGAAAAAGTTCCGGTGGATCTCCTTGAGGAATTCCTGAAGAACTCCTACAGGAATTCCCGAGGAACTCCAGACGGAATTTTCTAGCGGGACTTCTAGAAGTATAGCCGAGAATCTCTTGAAGAGGTTCCAGAGGAACTCCTGGAAGAATCTCCATGGAACTAGTGGAGAAATTCGCGAGGAACTCCTGAAGAATACCTAAGGATCTCCTGGATGAATTCTTGAGAAACTCCTGGAGGAATTCCCGAGCAACTCCTGGAAGAATACCTGAGGATCTCCTGGATGAATTCTTGAGAAACTCCTGGATGAATTCTTGAGAAACTCCTGGAGAAATTCCCGAGGAACTCCTAGAGGAATTCCCGAGGAACTCCTGGAGAAATTCTCGAGGAGCTTCTGGAGGAATTGCGCGGAATACATGGAGCAATTCCCGAGGAACTCCTGAAGAAGTTCTCGGTAAACTCCAGGAGGAATTCCCGAGGAACTTTTCCTCCTCCTTCCGAGGAATACATGAAGGAATTTCCTAGGAACTACTAGAGGAGTTCCCAAGGCACTTGTGAAGAAATTATCGGCAAACTTCTGCAGGAATTCCTGAGAAACTGTAGGAATCTGTAAGTTTCTATCAACAAAAATTAAAACGCTTTCAACTGAAATTGTTCCAAGATTTGAGTTAATTGGGTTGGATCAAAACTATAAATACTATTTTCAGGCTTTCAAAAGTCTTTAAAAGTCTTCACATAATTTGAAATGTCTTCAATATGTCTTCACAAAAATAAATGTCTTCACAGAAGTTCAAATGTCTTCACATTGAAGACATGTCTTCACATCTGGCATCCCTGGATTTGACATTTATTTCCTTTGCGTGAAAAAAGGGAAAATAAAAATCTCTGCTCCCGCCCGTCCACGGCCCTTTCAAACCGAACCGAGTCCGACGGCGAAGACAGGGTTGCCACACATACAGAATAATCTGTATTTTACAGATTTTTAGGGGTATATCCCGATACAGAATCTGTATATACAGAATTACAGATTTATTGAAAACTTAAAAATTATACAGATTTTACAGATATGTTTACAGATTTTCAGAA
Source organism: Aedes albopictus (assembly GCF_035046485.1). Taxonomy (NCBI): domain Eukaryota; kingdom Metazoa; phylum Arthropoda; class Insecta; order Diptera; family Culicidae; genus Aedes; species Aedes albopictus. The sequence continues at coordinate 85,452,094 of NC_085136.1, forward strand.
AAACAATACAGATTTATACAGATTTTTGAGCCAAAGTCAAAATACAAATTTTGGATATTCTGTCAAACAAAAAATTCAGCGTGACAAACCCAGTAAGAGTTGAAATTACTTGGATTTTCTTTGTTTCTTAGTTGATTGTTTGCCTCTTTCTCAATAATTTTTGATACAGATTAAAAATACAGAATTTTTGCTTTCAAATACAGATATACAGATTTTTTACGAAAAATATACAGATTTAAATGTGGCAACCCTGGGCGAAGATTTTCTTCATTCGTGTCGTTATGTTTGTGGTGATCGGATGCGTGGTGCGGATTGATTGCGTCTGTAGTGGCTGATCAGAAAGCAAAAAAAATATTGACTGGTGCTGCTGGCCACTTTTGGTCGGTGTGGTGTGTCCCCACCCGCGTCTCGCGGTTCAGTGAGCTAACTTTTGTGTCCCGGATTGTGCTTTGGCTCTGATCCCGCGGGATGTGAATTTGATTGCGTGATATTCGGCTCCCGTTGAAGGAAAAAAATCGGATGAAAAGTGCAAATCGCGGATGGTGGAAGAAAATCGGGCGTTCGGACGTTCCGGAGACGGGTGTGGATTAACACTTTCTTGTGTGTTGGTACGGAACGGAGGAAAAGCAATAGCATTCTGGTTTTCTGGTCGCTGATGGCGATAGTCGGACGTGGATGTGAAGAAAAAGTGAATTTTCCGTGCAGAAAAAACTGCGTGAAAAGTTGCCAGCATAATCATTATTGTGAGTGAAGGATTGTTTCGCTTTTTGTGTGCCCTTCTTGATCCGGATGACTGCATGCGAGTGAGTGTGTGTTTTGCATTTTGATTATGACGGACGGCGGCGATGGTTGCTGATGTGCTGATGGAGCGAATATTGAAGGAATTCTCGGAACGGCGGAGAAGAGGGTGGAGATTTTGGTCGATTATATAAATATTACGGGGGAGCGGACCGAGATGAACGGGTGCGGCAGGATGAACTGAATCGAAATAGTTTAGCCAAGGAAATGGCCAAGTGTGCGGAAGCTGAGCCGACTAGAAAGCGCAACGGCCGACCAAATCAGTGTTGTGCTTGCCTTTCAATTCCCCGCTATGAACGCACCAGCCAGTAGGAGAGCCGTTGATGGTTGATTCCGCTGATCGAAAGAAAGAAAGAATCGCGAGACCTGATTATTTATAGCAGCGTTGCCAAAGATCGGCTAAACATGAATGCAATGAAGTTATATTCATGAAATGATTGCAATCGTTGCGTTGGGAGAGGTATTCAAAATCTTCGGATCTGCAGTCAGATAAACTATATCTTGGAAGATCAGCGTCCTACCGTCTTCACAGTAATGTTCTACGGAAGACATGGAGCCACAAGACAGGTCTCTTCAATCAAGCATATGGAACAGAATATTACTTCAGAATTATCTTGCGCAACATTCCGCTAGTAAAACCCACATTCTAGTTGAACTTGAAACATCAATCGGCTACAGCAGATAACAAACTTTCCAGTACGCAGAATCGGACGGATACACCATGCTGCTGAGCTCTTCGTTTGGCTCGTAGACGGTTGATGCACGGTAATATTTCATGTCAAAGAAAAAAACCTGGACCATGTCAGCATTCGAGAATCGAACTCAGACACCCTCAATACCATCTTGCTGAATGGCGACGCGGTCGCGGTGGGGCCTATATTACCAGCATTCTGCTAATTAATAGTAGGGCATATATGAACCAAACTGTAAAGACGAGGGTATTCAGCTTGGTGATGCTGAGGGTGACGGTAGTGCAGAAAATTTCATTTCGCCATATCTAAATTCAACCATCTAAAGCTCATTTTAGAAGCTGAACCTGAGAATATGGTATATGAAAAACTTGTGCGGCTAGACCAGTTCTGCAAGAAAGTCACGGAAAACCCGCTATTTTTTAAGTATTTAAGGTAAATGTCACAGACTACCTTTGAAAAATGCTAAATGATATTCACCGTGAATTTATGGTGGCCTAAAACAATCGAGGTAACCGCTCAAAAGAAGCTAAAGCCTTCAGTACACGCTTGGCCAAGTGTGCAAATTTTTCCGCACGCATAACTTAGCAGGTCAACAGCGATCGCAACGTTGACAAAACATCGGAAATGTCAAGCGTTTGCTTTGATGTTGTTTGATGCGTGCGGAAAAGCTTGCACACTTGGCAAAGCGTGTACTGAAGGCTTAAACAAGCTTCAAAGACTTGCATGTATATTAATTACAGGGGCAATGAAAAGCACACCATCGGTTGCATTAGATGTCCTTCTCAGTACAGGTAGTCTTCGATATAACGTAAAACAAAGTTTTCTCTTTGTACGTTATATCGAAGCAGAGAAAAATTTAATATTTTTTATGCTAATATTGATGATTTAGACGTGAAATTAACCCCAAATAATATCGGCGAAATTCACAAAACCAATAATGAAAAACATGAGTTTTCACGAAAAAGTAATTTCGTTTTTTGTGCTTCGATATAACGTACATTTTTTTTCTCAAATTTGCGCTAATTCTAGGATACAATTTCAATACTGCAAGAAAAAATTGATTTGTGTGATTTCGTAGCTTATCTGAGGGTTATTCCTGGGAAAAATTAAAATTTTCAATGTTGTACGTTATATCGAAGCAAAACCCTGATAGAAAATATCATAAAAATACGATAAATTTTATTGTTACAACACCATTATTTCGAAAAATATTCACCATTAAACGTATTGTAATTTACACGGCACACTCACCATCATCCTTATTGTTCTATACCATTCGGCGAATGGTAAATGGCAATTTTACAATAAAAAATGGTGGTCGTTATGTATCTTAACCATAAAATTTTGAGAAAATTTTCATACACTTTTTCGCGAAAAACAATAGAATGTATTGTGTTTTTATGAGACATTTTTAGGGCAATTTTCAAAAGAAAACAATATATCTTAATGTTTTTTCATTGTTCTTACAATACAAATACAATTAATTGAATGGCGTCAAATGAATCGTTGTTACAATAAAAATACAATAATATTTGTTGTTATTTGTAAGCAGTTTTTGCTTTTGAAAATCCATAGAATTTATATTTCTCGCTTACATTTATATCCAGCATTTACGAGCACTAACGGCCGCCAGAATGATATGCACATGTTATGATAAGAATCAAACACTCTAATGTCTGTCTGGTGAGTATTGCTTGGCAGCTGTTGATAAGATCTATCTTCAATCTTTTGAAATAACTGTCAAATATCACAAGTCAGACCTCAGGAAGTATGATCCATACCATAAATCGTTCACAATTCATGTGGCCATTAGTATCTGTAAATGCTGGAGAAAATTGTTACCGACAAATATGAATTCTTTGGTTTTTCAAAGGCGAAATCTGTTAACATAACAACAAGTATTATTGCATGTTTATTTTAACATCGGTTCAATTGACCTCATTAAACTAATTGTATTGTTATCAATGGTAGTTTACTATTTACTAGATTCCTTTAATTTATTGGAAAACATTAGAAAAATGGTTGTTTATCTTTTTCTTGTCGTAACATCCTCACTTGGCTAAACCTGCTTCAGCTAGTTTTCTATAAGTACTTCCTCAGTTATTCATTGAGAGCTTCCTCTGCCAACACGGCTTGACGTCTGTCAGTTGTTGAAGTTTTAGCGAATAACATTCGATAACCGAAACATCTATACTGTACTCAAATTTAAAAAGAAAACTATAAAAAAAATATGTCAAGTGATTTTGTATTTGATTATACAAACATGATCCAAGCAACAATAATATTTATTGTTATTTATTTGTTACGAATTGTTTTTAAGTGTAATTGAGAAATAAACTCTTTTTTAATAAAAAGTCCATGAGAACTTTGCACGCACTTTTGCAACTATTTAGAAACAACTTAAATTAATTTTTACTGATAGTAACTTTAAATTGTTATAGAACTATTGAAAAACAATCGAATGAATTAGTCACTAATAAAGCTAATGTTCACTTATTGTACGAACTATATGGGCTTGATTTCTATTGTAAAAAGTAACAATATACAGGGTGTTAGGTTCCTGAGTGCAAACTTTTTAAAAGGTGATAGAGGACCATAAATGGTGAAAAAAATTGTTCTACGCATATGGTCAAATCTCAACCGTTACGTAGTTATTGAACTTCCCATGTTATTGACTCTTATTGCCCTAACTGGCAATAACTTGAAAATGGTCAAACTTGTCGAAGTTTTTTACCCTTATTCGAAAGATTATTGAATTTTCTATCAAATGTCATCTTTGAATCGATTGGTTTAGTTAAATAGCTAAGTTTTCTAGTGCAAAATAGCTAAAAATAGTGTATTTTTATTGGTTTTTGTCAATTATCTTTGAAACATGCGTAATAAATTAAAATTCTTTCTTCGGCAAAGTTGTGGTCCCTGTTACACTCTACAATTCGTTCATCAACACCAAACGTCTAGCTCTTATCGTTTTCTTGCAATTTTGATTTTAATGCTCGGCACAATGCGCAAAAAAGTGCTTTCCATGACAGTTTCAAATTTTTGATCTGAAATGCGATGTTAAAATCGAAATTGCAACAAAACGATAAGAGATAAAAGTTTGATGTCAAAGAACGAACTGTAGAGTGGAGCAGGGGCCACAACTTTGCCGAAGAAAGAATTTTGATTTATTACGCGTTTTTCAAAGATAATTGACAAAAATAAATTAAAACACACTACTTTTGAGCTATTTGCTTTAGAAAACTTAGTTATTTAACTAAACCAATCGATTCAAAGATGCCATTTGATAGAAAATTCAATAATCTTTCGAATATGGGTCAAAAAACTTTGTTAAGTTTAACCATTTTCATGTTATAGACAGTTAAGGCAATAAGGGTCGAAAACATGGGAAGTTCAATAACTACGTAACGGTTGAGATTTGACCATGTGCGTAGAACAATTTTTTGCTCTATTTATGGTCCTCTAACACCCTTTAAAAAGTTTGCACTCAGGAACCTAACACCCTGTATATACTATGTGTTTTATTGTGAACAATAAAACCAGTCATATGTTAATAATATTTACCATGTAATGAATGGTATTTTTTTATCCGGGAATGTACGTTATATCTAGTTCGCTATTTTTATTTTATTTTAGCACTTCGGAGAGTTGTAGAAAAACACCTTTGGTTCAGTTGAAGATCTAGCAAAGAATGCCAGCTAATTGTTTATTCGAACCCCACATAAGCTTGCAAGCGTTACTCGCTTGGATTAGTATACAGTAAGAGCCCAATAGCATTGCGCGATTCTCATTTGCTCGATCTGTCATTTAACAGGATATTACAGCTATATCGAGGGTACGTTATATCGAAGAATACCTGTATGTTACCTTTGCACCAATTTGTTCCACTGCAAGCGGCAAAAAGTGCCCTGCAGTGTCTGCGTCACAACAAACTACTGCTAGAAGGTGATCTAGTAGGGCATTTGAAGATCGTCAAAGACTTCAATTTAAACTCAGATATTGAAACAGCAAAGGATTGGATGATTACGAAGACCAACTGTTGTTTATGTTGCAAGAAATAGAGAAAACAACAACACTGTTGCCCAAAGTTTTGCTCAAACAGCATCAAATTAGGCAAGGTATCATAATACCCACGCGTTTTGCACCATTTCATTGCAGAAACGGAGAATTGGCCTTCTCACTATACTGAAATTCAGCTCATTACCACAAATCTAGTACTTCACCGATCTGTCCTATTCAATGAAAATGTCCCCAAGTGTATATGGCAACCTTATTTTTAGTACTTGTTTATCAATCATCAAGTATCAGATACTCTTATATATGTATGCTCAGATAAGTGGTCCTATTATTTCGTCGTTTCGTATAGCTGAAACTTTTGATGTAGTGAACAGTACTCAATCTTAAGTACAAATTAAAATTCACGTAATTCCATGGCGAGCATCACATCGTCAAAATTGGCCATTTTGTATGAAAAATGGCTGGTGGTCTTATTGTTTTGTCCGACACTATACTACTCTATGTGGACGACATGAACATAGGAGGTGTTCAAGAATACTCACCAGGCATTCCAACAGCACTTCAACGTGACGGCATTAGGAGATGTGAAGCACTGTCTAGGAATCGAGATTGAGAGAGATGGTAACGGATTCCTGCTGAATCAAGAACTAAATCATCCCGAAGCTTGCGAAACGGTTAGGTCTGGAAATACCTCAAGATTGGACAACAGACTGAATTAGCCAAATTCACATTTAAACAATGTTAACTAAGGGTACGCATGCCCTTTGGGTCTGCAGCAAAACATTAGGAAACATCTGAGGTTTTAGACCAAACGTGATTAACTGGGTTTATGCTGCGATAGTCCGGCATAAGATTACGTATGCTTCACTTATTTGTTGGCCCAAACAAGTGAGATTACCTCTCAAAAGAAGCTAGATAAGCTACAACGACTAGACAGACAGGAATGAAAAGCACTCCATCAATAGCTTTGGATGATCTTCTCAATATACTGCCATTGCATTTGTTAAAGAATAGTTTCTACTTCATCCGTACTGTGCAAAAAGATAGAACAAGCAATGGCTATAGTTTCCACTTCTTACGTACTGTGCAAAAAGATAGGGCTAGTTATGAATCCCCATACTACATCAGTTGTCAAAATTACTTGCGAAAAATGGAGGAATTTCACTTGAGCCTTCTACAGAAAGTGCCTTGCCCGGTGATGAAAACGCCGACATTCCAGCTAGACTAAATGCGGCAGCATTCTTGGCAAGCCCTGAATCTTTCTGTGGAGTTCCGGATGAAATTGGAATGGAACGGCTACGTCCAAGCAAGCGAAAATGTTTATTAAACCCAGTGCAGAAAAATCCATGTCCACATTGAACTTAAACAAAAGAAATCTCAGTGTAATTACTGGTATGATGACTGGTAACAGCGCAAGTAAATATCGTCCGAATAAAATTGTAAAAATCCAATCTTCTGAGTGTCGTTTCTGAGAGTGACGTTTCAGATGTGACTAAAATTCATCGATAAATGTCACGTAATACTATCAGGTGGCTTGAACGTAGATTTGTAGACTCTTCAAAGACTTGCCTAGTCTATTTCCTAGTCAAACATATTGCACATGTGCATAGATTTGGCCAGGCTTGAATCTGCAATGTAAAATACGGTTTTCGAAGCAGTTTGCAAGCTTATGTTCAAAACGTTTACAATCGTAAATACCTAAAACCGACTTTTCTTCCGGCGAAAGCATAATCTTCAAATCTTCAAGTTCGAAGATTTATCGAATTGCTATACCTGTTTATGTGATAGTAATTTCTTCACGTATTCGATCGAACTGAATGGTCTCCATTACAGTAATCAAAACTTCATAGTATTTCGGATAGGCTTACAACAGTTAGCATTCGACATTTTCATCTCTTTCGCCAGCTAATTTCATTTCACGGAATATCTTCCTCAAACTGGATAAGAAATGGCTTCATATTTTCTCTTTCTTTGAGCCGCAGTTCTTAAAATTCCTTTAATAGAAACAACTATTTCGACTCTTTCAAATGTGTTCCTGAGTGCATCCAAATCTTCCTCTGCTGGTCGTTTCTCATTCACAAATTCGAGCTGATGTCTAGATATATGTTGGATTTTTAGGTTCTGGCATCTTCAATCTCTGGCCATTCTGTCGTTTAGCCTTTCGTTGTTGTTTCTCTTCAGCAGTATCTTCTGAATGATCCCTTTCGTTCTCTTCATCAGCGGAAGCATTCTTTAATGCGTCGAGAGCACCGTATCCGAGAACAAAGTAACTGAGACCGTTACAGCGACTACTTAGATTAGCGGACAGATATTTATCGAAGCTGATTTCCCACCGATGAGCAGTACTCAGTCGCTTCAGTCATCCCCTGATGCGAATGATACGTTCATCACAATAACTTCCATACCACACCAAGAAGAACAACAGAATACAAGCGAAGCGGATGATGCCAATAACGAGAGCAGTTCAATTTCTCCGTACGCGACCTACGATGGCAGTTACAATCGACGGCTGCCAACAAAGCACAGGAAGGAGAAAAAAAGTTGTGTACTATCGAGGGATCACAGGGCATGATATCAATTCGCCTAACGAAAAATGCAAATAGTCTTTTCGGCCCCGTTAAGCTTTTAGGCCTAACATGAGCCTAACTAAATAAAGGGTTGAAAACTAAAATGCTCCTTGTGCAATTTGGAAGGGCATCGAAGAGATTCCTGCCCGCAAAGAAAAACCCAAAAACGGAAAGAGAAAAGATAAGAAGTATCATATGTGGGAATAGTTGGAAACTGAGTTGTGTCACAATCAACGGAATCGGAAGCAGCAAGTAGTAGTCCAGGAAGACAAAGCGGAACAAAAGTTGAGACAGGGGAAAGTAATAGAAAAGTTGACGAATTTGGCTTCAGCGATGTATAGGAAGCAGTAAACAAGCACAGCAAGTGAGTGAGAGACGAGCTCAAATCGCCGTATCAGCATCAACGAGGTGATATTTTAAAATTCAAGCAATATGCTTTTTCAATACTCAGATTTTGGCTCCGTACTTTGTTCTGCACGAATGAGCCTAAAAATAATGAAAAAAAAAGAATGCTTACTATATCACCCCTGGAATTAAGAGGACCTTCACATCTTAAAATACAACACAAGAATGAGTTGGATAGACAAAGATGTAGAAATAATTGAAGTGCTTGGAACAAAATGCTGTGACAGCAAATTCGACATTGGTGAAAGTCATCAACGAAACCGAAGAAGTCTAAGTCGCTGGAAACAACAGGGCGATTCATTGATCCTGCGAAATGTGCAAAAGCCAAAATACTTGAAAAAGATAGCAACAACCAAAGTCCTCAACATAAAAGCTATCATCCGTTGGTCTGAAGAAGTTAGCAAAAGACAGTGGTTAGCAGAATACGTAGTGATGCTTTGATCCGGAGAAGACTCAACAGACCACAGTGGTTCAGCGGTCCTGGGAAATAAGCAAAAGTCAAAACACTTAAATTACAAAGTGACATTACGTTAAAAAAAAACAGAAAAATAAAAGTCGTCAAGAACTCTGTGATGCGTTGACCTGGATTAATGGCAGAAGTCAACATCTTTAACAGACAATGTTATGATGCTTTGACCTGAAGAATCAAGCAAACAAAGTAAAGTTCTTATTAAACAACACGGTGATTCATTTATCTTGAATAATCAGCAAAAGTCAAAATACTTAAAATTGTAAGCGGCAAAGTCAACACCAAAACGTTGAAAATTGTCCGGCAACAACGCTGTTAGGGGGGCTACACACCAGTCAAACGGTTGGTCAAACCTGGCCGCACGGTCGAACAACTCGCTCAGACTTGAGCTATGTTTGATAGATTGTGACAAACATTGCATCAATCGGAGCGAACTGTTTTTGGCCACACGATGTTTGACCAACCGTTTGACTGGTGTGTAGGCCCCCTTATACGTTGGTCCAAAAAATAGCAAAAGCAAATGTCTTAATTATGTTCTCATCCAAAAAAAGCAACTGAAATATTAGCCCTAAGCAGACAGTATGGCGACCCTGAGAACTTTGCTCAATTCAAAATACGAAGCAATGATGCTTTGGAAAAGTGCAAAAATGCAGCAAAGAAATTACATTAGAGTCGTTGACAATAACGCTACTATCAGTTGGTATGCAGAATGCTAATGCGTTTGTCAAATGAAATACAGAACAGAAGTAAATGTCATGGTTATTTTCGGATTTAGAGAATGTAACGGAAGTTTTGTCTTGACATGGTGGTCCTGATAAATTTGCAAAAGTCAAAATACGAAACGATTAAGCGCTAGAAAAGGAAGCAATCAGATCAAAGACGATGACGAAAACGCTGTATTCTGTTGATGCTAAGGAATGAGTAAAAGTCTAACGTGCTGTTCTGATCTGAAGAAGCTAGTAAAAATCGAAGCCTTTACTAGTCTACACGGTGATTCATCGATCCTGAGAAACTTGCAAAAGCCAAAATTCTTAAAAAGTGAAACAACAATGCGTTGGAAAAAGACAGCAAAAATCAAAGTCGTCGACAACAACGATGATTCTTCGATTTAGAAGTTAGCAAAAGTCTTATACGACTACGCGGTGATAATGCGTTGCAAACAGGCTGCACAAATCAAAGTCATAGATGAGAACGATACAATGCGTTGGTCTGAAGAAATCAGCAAAATTCAAACAGACAACTAGAAAAACCAACATCTCAATCTCACATCGAATCAAATTTAACACGCAATCAGCAAACTGGCAACCACTTCGCATGGACCAGTTTCAGTAGTTTGTTATGTCTCTCAGCTGGCAGTGAGCCCACGAAGAAGAAGAGTATTCTCTCTATAAATCCAACATAAACATAGACCGGCCAGTAGTCTCTCCCTTTCCCATTGACCAACAACGCAACACTTTTCACTGACTGGTGTGGTTGTTGGTGTTTGGTAGATATAGCAGGTATTAATGGATGTTGTTGATCGTTGGGCAATGTGCCGCCGCCGCCCGTCTTCGTTGCGTGGGTCCTGCTGGTGTTTTTGCACAGTCCTGCCTGCTGATTTCTCACTCTCTTCGAAACCAGAAAGTTGGTGTGTGGTTCAGCAGCACAGCAGTTTCCTAGCTTGCGAGATGTGGCGAGCGCTCCGGTTCAGTCTCTATTCAGACCGCGAGAAGTGAACATCGAGTTAACCCGCACGATTACGACTTTTAACCGATATTGTTTAGTACATATATAGGTATGTTGAGGGCGGTCTCGTCGCACCCTCCCTCAATTCGGAAACCGTGTATATGAGCGATTGCACACAGGTTCTGGATAGGTCTCGTGTTGAGGCGCAGCATCCCGTCTCGGACGTCCTTCGTCCGGCATCGTCCAGATCGATGTCTGTCTAGTGATGCGCGTGTGAGGCCGCTATGAGTGAGCGTTGAATGTGAGCGCGTATGAGTGAAAAGCCGCAGTCGGAAAATTTTTCTAATGAAAGTTGTTTTCTTCGTTTCCCAGGAAGACGACACGGAAAAGTCCAAAGCGTTAAACGCCTCATCCTCCTCCTTAGCACCCTCTTCGTCGGGATTAGGAAAGAAAAGTGAGCAGTGAGCGGCGTGTTTGCGACTAAAACTCTCACACGTCGCAGTAGGCGAAGAAAAGTCGGTTCTACGCGAAAATGGGTGTTTAAAATTAAACAGTGGATGAAATGCCAGCCTGCTTGGATGAGTGAAGAACGGTGAAGAAAAATTTCGATTCTAATTTTCCCTTCCATAACCGAAGAGCAGAGTGCACGTGAAGTGAGATCGAGTGAACGGTGACGTCATCGAACGTGAATATTATCCGTTGGAATAAAGGGAAAACATCGGGATTATCGAGTGTTTTTAGTTTGTTGGTGTTACAGAGATTGAATATTGCGAGCAAGGAAGCAGGCTAGAAGAGGTGAATCAGAACCGGAGAACAGGTACCGTTTTTACACGTTCGTGATTGTTTTTGTATCTATCTGTTCCGCCTCTGTGGTCCTATCCAATTCGTCGTGTCGAATCGAGAGTGTGTTTCACCTCTCGCTTGTTGTTGTTTTGTGTTTTATTGCTGAGGTTCGAGTGTGCGAAAGGCGTGAAAAGCAAAAGAGGGAACGAGAGTGCGCACCGTCTGCCATTAGGCGAGGAAGTTTTTAATCAGCTGATAAGCAAGTGCCGGGCCCTGAGCGAGCAGAGGACGCTCTGCAGGAATTTTGCATGTCGTGGGTCGAGGGGTTCGAGTGAGAAACGAGGGTTCAAGGGAGGATTATTTTCCCCGACCGGCTGTGACACAGTATCAGGTGAGTCAGAGTTTTTTTTCGAGAATTGGAAAATTGGGTATTGTATTCTGAATTCTTTTCGTCACATTACTGCAATGTTTGTTCAACCGAAAATGTTCGTCATAAGGAAGGCTATAAAACCGCCATAGAAGATTAGTAACAGATAATAGTCCTTGATATTCGTACTGCAAGTGACTCACACAGAAACACGCGCGTGCATTTAGAATTCATGAATTTCGTTCATAGATAGAATAAATCATCTTAGTACAAGTTAGTTGCCGCTTGTCTAAGTTAGAAATACATTCTATTGATAGTGCTCGCTTAAGTCAATCAAGTGTTTGATATATGTCATAGGCATCCCAAATAAGAATTTGATGTTGATTGAGTGCTTCTCTAGCTTATGCAAATCAGCCTTGGTTTGAACAAAAGCTGTGCAAAAGAATGTAATCATTTGTTCAGCTCTTAAACATACAATTTTGGTGATTTATCCAGCCATGAGTTGATCTGAGCTCTCCAGATGGCTGAATTAAGGTTGAAGAAGCGCTCATATCCAGGCGAAGAACGCTTATTGAACCTTCGTCTAGCAATTATTCAGCAAATGGGAATAATTTATGATTCTATTTATAGAACAGACAAGGAACATGTGAAGCTTCAGAGTTGCTTAATCATCTTTAGTTCAGCCATTTATCATTATTTGTGCAGCACTTAAAAAAGTAAAATTAGTCCCACAGAATTTCACCCAGAATTGCCAGGGCTCTTGGTCTAGATGTAGGATACAGTTGATAGTTGCTGAAATTGAAATATACAAATAATGATCATGAGATTCGAGCTTCGGTGCATTGATTCATATTCACATAACTTAGCATCCGCTCCACCTGAATTGGTACGAGCTTAGTGATTTGTGAAAGAACAAGCTAGATACCGTCGTATCTGAATAAAAGTTGAACAGTTTTGAACAAAGGCTGTGTTGAGGTTGAATAAGCACATTAAGTGCTTGTTACAAATGCGTGGATTAGCTGTCAAATATCTTTGTTTTGTTTACAGGTCGGTTTACAGTTCAGTGCTCCTCGGCTTGGTAATCGAAAATCACCGGTGAAGTTTTTTTTTCCTCCCCTGTTGGGGAAACTAAGCCACTGCGTCCAATAGGCTGAACTTTTGTGGCGTGTCCCGTTTTGATATTTGCGGTGAAGTTAGGGAAAATGAACGAAATAAGGTAATTTCTCAAAATTCAGATTCTAGGTCGTAGATAACAAGTAACTTTTTTTTTAGTTGAGTGTAATCAGTTTCGTACCTTTTAATTCCGCCCTATGTAGGGCGGAATTAAAATGTACGAAACTGATTACACTCATTCAAAGAGGTTATTCTGCTTAGAGAGTTCGAAAAGTCGGTACAAGAAGTAATTTTTATCTATTTCTAGAGAACGCTGGTATTTTCGCCGTCGCCGAAACGGTAGAACGCGAAAAAACCGGTAGAACGCAGAAATTCCACATTTACAAACATTTTTTTAATCTGAACCCTTGCGCTGGAGAATTTTAAACACCTGATTTTCAAACATAGTTTGCAGCCGTTTATTATCAAACCTTTATTTATGAACGGAAGAAGTTCGTCAATGAAAGGTGATAAGTATGAGTTGACATCCAGTGGCCATGCAAAATCCCGACAACTATTGGATTTATTAGTGTCATATCGTACACGTTGCAAAGAATTGGTCAAAACTTGTGCTCTGAACTCTTATCAACGGGAATCTCATCCACGACTTTCTCACTGGTGGTTTGTTATAACCATTAAAGGCTGAATAAAAGAGTCCTAGTGCTTAATTTTCAATATTGTAGATAAGCTGAATAAAGTGATCGAGAGAAGTTGGATAATCTTCTATTGAGTATCATATTCAGCATACGATGATAAGGGCTGAACAAAAGCTATGTTGTAAACTCAACAAGCTACTTTCCAACTTGATATTCAGTTTCCGTCTTATTCAGCTATTGTCACCATTATCCAACAATTGTTCAACTATGACTCTCACTGTTCTGCTACCATTGTTACTTGGAATCCACGCACCAAAATCAACCCTTTGCCAAACAGCCTCCCCAAATACACTGATATCTCAGCATGAACTTTTGCCGACGCAAAGGACTCAACGATATGCCATGGGCAAACAATTTCAATCATCATTCCTCCCTCTTCCCCATATTGGCCTGTAATCTGACGTTGAAGGCACCATTATTGCCCAAAAAGAGAAGATCACCAACACTCATACACATAGCAGTCATCTCATTGGTTCCTTGTGTGAGTGTAAGCGATCAATCAAGTTTAAGAAGTTTTTGTTCCATAGACAACTTGTTTAGGTGATGTCAAATCAAACTTTTTAAGATTATCCAATGTACTCTGGTTCTGAACGACTGTAGGCGTACTTTCAGGTTATGTTTAGTTGGCGATTCAGTCATCAAATTGATTGAAAACGATGATTAAATTTTCATCCAACGTTTCGCTTCGTATGGAAGCTTCTTCAGGGACTCTAAAAAATACGTTGATGATTTGTTCTTGGTACTACCACCGAGCAAGATAGACGAAGTGAGAGAGATATTCAATCAACAACACACCAATATAAAATTCACTGTCGAAACAGAAACAGATGGACGGTTACCCTTTCTAGACATGATGCTAATTAGGAAAGAGGATCACACTGTCGTCACCGAATGGTACGCAAAACCCGTGGCTTCCGGAAGAATATTTAATTATTATTCATGTCATCCGATGCACACAAAGATGAATGTTGTGTTGAATTTTGCTAAGAGAGTCTTCCAACTTTCGACAAACTAGGAGTCATCAGCAATTAACAGCATCATACACGACCGTTTGAAGCAGAACGACTATTCAAAACAAATAACCAGTCGAATCATAACCCGAATAAACAGAAGAGTAACACCAAATACAGCTATGGAAGTGAGCGTAGAGGACACTGGAGAAAAATGTTTCCGCTCACTCTCCAATATCGACGGTGTAACAGAGCAAAAAACTAAAACCATACGAAAAGAATATCCCAATATACACATAGCACACAAGCAGGCAAAAACAGTTGGCTCGATTCTACCCATGGTGAAAGACAGAATCAGCCAAGGGGAAAAGAACAATGTAGTGTACAGGATAGACTGCGCAGACTGTGATGCATGTTATATTGGGATGACAACAACAAAATTGAAGAGCAGGCTCTCTGGCCATCGATCAAACGTGAGGAAGCTGCAAAAGCTAAGAGAGGAGGGACACACAAACAGAGACGGAGCAATAGCAGAAATCAGAGAGAAGACAGCATTAGTTAACAACGCAGCAGCAATGGAACATTCGTTTAAGTTAGATGAAGTAGTAATAGTAGACAAGACACACAAATCAACCAACCTCCAATTCCTAGAGAGTTGTCATATATACAATACTGAGAAAACAGTAAACAAGCGATCGGACACAGAAAATCTACACGCAACCTATGCAGGAATACTACACACATTTAAAAATGCTAAAAATAGAACCAAAACAAATTTTTAAACAAATGCTATCACCCCCAAAACAAATTGTGAGTACACTTTAAAAATATTTCACACAAATCACACCATAATCTTTGTAAAATATCCACAACAGACTCTACCAATATTGACATTTCAACGTTTAACAAATCCGACTAGACAAAAAAACGATACAAATTGGTAAGAAATTGAGCACTAATGACAAACAAACAGTAAATCTATATCTATATCTATATATATATATATAAATGCAGTGGCATACGTGGGACCGCGCATAACTCGCGAACGGGGCCACGGATTTGGGTCATCTTGGTTTTGTTCTGTTAGTTTTCACCCAAGGAAGGTTTATGAGGCAAAAAACATAAAGAAATTTAGAGTTTTTGAAAGTTGATTTTTCATGCAATTTGTGTACGGGGACTTGGTCTTGAAACGTCAAAAACCGCAGTAGGCAAGGCAAAGTTTGCCGGGGTCAGCTAGTAAACTATACTTTTAGAGTCCCTGAAGAAGCTTCCACACGAAGCGAAACGTTGGATGAAAATTTAATCATCGTTTTCAATCAATTTCAATGCTTTTTCATAATCGTTTAATATGCTCATGCGTGCGCTGTACTTTACGGAGCTGAACTGCTGAATTACAATTTTATTGTTCTGTTCAACTGTAAAATATCATTTCGAGCCATTTCTGGCTGTTTTCTTCGAACGCAGCATCTCTGTTGAACCCGAAGCTGCAAACTTGTTGCTTATTACTGCCTCCTGGAATCTGCTGGTGTACTTAGTCAACTCCGCTATAGAGACAAGTGAACACACTCCATTTCAGTGGCGTAGCCAGAAATTGTCTCTGGGAGGGGTTTTCAACGGTCAATGGTACCTTTTTTGATTTGACACTTGCATTTCGTACAATGTAATGAGCAATTGCATTCGTAGTCTGAAAAAAGCGGCGCAGCCGAAAAAATTTTTTCGTCGCAAAGCGCTTTATACTGAAAATTTGTTCCACAAATTTTGGCTCTGGTGGGTGGGGGGGGGGGGGGGGGGGGGGGGTTTAACCATAAAACCCTCCCCGTGGCTACGCCAGTGCTCCATTTCAATAGTGTAAAAAATACATCATGATACAACTAACGTCCGGAGTTAGAGTGCTTATATTTCCCTCTAAGTTTCACAACTAGATCTACAAATGAGACACACATATATTTGAGCGTGATTACCTTTATTGCCCACTAACGTCTTGTTCCTTTGACTTTTTTTGCCAAATCCTGTCTTGCATCGCAATGATCCACGTTTTTCGTTTCCAAATCTTCATCCTCAATCACTTCGATGATCTATCCTCCGTCCTCTACTAAATCGGTTTCCTTCATCAATGTTATCGCGGCATGCGAAACAGGATTTTTTTTTGTAAGTTCTTTTTGGAGTCTTCTGGGTGCCCCTCCTTGTTACACGAAAAGCACCAATGTTTGAGGTATTGGTGGAATGCTCGCACTTTCCATTTTCCGATCTCCAAAGGCGCTGGGATGTCATCTCCCACATCAACA
The DNA here is from genome assembly GCF_035046485.1 of Aedes albopictus. Taxonomy (NCBI): domain Eukaryota; kingdom Metazoa; phylum Arthropoda; class Insecta; order Diptera; family Culicidae; genus Aedes; species Aedes albopictus. Next base: position 85,468,897 of record NC_085136.1, read on the forward strand.
TACACACCTCTCACACCGTTAAACAGATGGACGAGACCAAGTCCCGCTGGGAATTTCTCCCGGATCACGCGACCAACTTTTCCATAGTTTCCGAGAACACTCGACAGATCATCATCGGATATCTCCGGTAGGAGATCAAAAACCCGCACGTATGTAACATTGTGGCCCGCAATAGATACATTCACATCTACCGATTGCCCTTTCGAGTAGTAGCATTTAAACACTTCCGCATTATCCTTTCTTGAATTCTCTATTGCATCATCTGATATGTACTTGTCTCGATCAATGTCTTTATTTTTAATATGGAACGAACTCACAGGTAAACATCCATCTCTGTATCCAGGATTATGTCACATGTGCTCCTAACCGACGTGGACAAAAGTGGCTTCTATTACTCTTATTATCTTAATAACAAATATCTCCTGCCCGAGTCTCTTCTTCGTACTCAAGCGTGGGAAGAACTACATGAGATAAAACAGCAGGAAGTGCTACAGGACTTCCAAAAACAAGCGCCTGAAAAAATCTGAGAGACATTCCAGGAGCAACTCAGGAAGAAATATTCTAAGAGAAGTTCTGAAAGAAACTCCGAAAAAAAGTCATGGATTAAACTTCAAAAGAAATCCTGCAAAAAAATTTCAGAAATACCTCGTGAGAAACTCCTGTAGAAATCCCGGAAGAGTATAAAAGAAAATTCAAGGAAATTTTATGAAAAAATACTGGAGGTTCTTTGGTAGAAATCCCGTGAGAAGCTCTGAGAGCTATACAGTAAAACCTCTGGAGCAAATAATGGGAGAAACTCCTGAAGAAACTGGTGGAACTCTAGTAGACATCCCAGGAAATTCTAAGAGAAATTCCGCCACTACATCTAAGAAATATCCTGTAGAGATGCTTCTTCAAAAAAATGTTACTCGGAAAACGGCTTGTTGAATTGAAATGATGTCTTCGAAGATGTTTCAAGGTGTTTGAAGGACTTTTTGGAGAAAAAAAAAATACACCAACAGTTCTACGGATCTACGTTAGATGTCATATAATTTTAATTATCCAAAAATCCTACCCTTCGATTTTTCATTTTTTTCTGTAGAATGCAGACTTCCTGCCTCAAAATTTGCTAAGTAGCCTAGGATGCTTCTATTTTTTTTTTCTTAAATTTAAATTATTTGGAAATCGATGAAAAAAATCGAGAAAAACCATCCTAGGCCAATTGCTAAAAAAACGAAAAATTAAACTAGAAGGAATAATAGGGCATGGTTTTTTGCAAACTAAAATTATATGACATCTATCATAGATCCACGATGAATATTGCCCTCAGTGTACTTTTTGTCTAAAAGTCCTTCAGGAACATCTTCGAAGACATCCTTTCAATCCTGCAAACCCTTTTCGAGTTATATATTTTTGATGAAAAAATCACCTTTTTAAAAGATAGGTGAGAAAAACGGTTATATGTTGAAACAAAAGTTCATTAAATCCAGCGTATGAACAAAACTTCATTCCAATTTAAAAAGATCGAATCAAAAATGGCATTTTTTTCGTTGTTTTTTTTTTTTGGCTGGAAATCTACATTTTTTTTTGGTTTTTCAATTTTAAATATTTTGGGCATGAGTTTTCACAATGCCCGTATATAAAGGGTCCACTGGACCACAAAACCACCAGCAATCAGCCAATATCGGTCTAAATAAAATTAGAAAAGCTTTCTCCTTCCTAACAGCAACGAACGATGTGATGGATCACTTGCTTGCACCGAGAAGCCAGCCAAAAATGTTACCCCCTTGTTGTGGTGAGATGGAAAGCATTGACTGGGTCAATCGATCGATCGATTGATTTGCTACAAATCCAAACCACCAACAACACTCCCTCTCGATTGCTCGATTGCTCGGTCGGTCGGTCGGTCGATGCGTACCGAAAGAAAGCCAACGGAAAATTGTCGTTGGTCCAAGTCCAATAAACACTACTGGCTAGCACTGACCAGCTAGCCGCGCGGTTGAGATAAAGGAAAATTGAAGCTCGTCCCACTCGTCTCGTTCAGCAGAGGCGCGGCGGCGTCATTATCGATTTCAAAATAGAAACCGTGGATGAAAAGCACTTGACGTTGCGGTTGTTGGTTGGTGTTCAGTCTGTGTCGGTGCGGAGATTTGAATCCCAAGCAAGAAACCGCCGCGCAGGCAGAGGCTAATTGAACTTTTAAAAGATAATGTAAAAGCATTCAGTCGAACGATTATGCGGCAACGCTCACATGGCTCCGTAAGGTTGCATGTTCGATTGAGCCTTAAGGTGAATATATAACGAAGCCACACTTCGAATTTACAAAAGCACAAATCTGAGGATCCAAAAGACGGATTACGCTGAAAAGTTGATCGATTGGTCACCACCAGCGAGTCACCAATCGATCAACTTTTCAGCGCAATCCGTCTTTTGGATCCTCAGATTTGTGCTCTTGAAAATTTGAGGTGTGGCTTCGTTATATATTCACCTTAATGAACAATCAGGTGGATGCACACGTGAATCACAACCAGGTGTGAACATTTTCCTGAATGGGAGCTCTATTACATCGAAAAGGGCATTTCCAGATCGATATGGGAGTTACAAAATGTATCTGAAGGCGTTAGGGTGTTTCAAAAATTGTTGAAAGCCAAGAGGCAGCTCAAGCTACTCAAAGTTTGTTTGTGAAAACGATGTTTTGCTAGACTACTTCAACCGCTATCACTTTATTCAAAATAGACAAAGTTTAAGCCATTCGTGATTCAAACAAATTAGTCATATTTCACGAAAAATGTATTATTGTAATCGAGGGTTTCCAGTAAGCCTAGTGGATAAGGCTTGGGATAGCTATGTTTGAAACGGCGACTTCCCAGGACATTGTCATTATGATCAGGAGCTGTTCATAAACAACGTAGACTGTTTTGGAGAGAAGAGAGATCTGTTGAAAGTCTACACTGCAAACTTACAATATTTTGTATGAACAAAACTACGAGGGCTGAGGGCTGTTTGTCTTAGTGCAGGTTCCACCTTTCAATCATCAAATGTTTGCCCATCAGGAACCATTCCAGTGTTTCCTTGTCATCTCTAAAACATCTTCCTCACCCACCCTCCAAGAGTCCGTCTTCACACCACTGACCCACTGCAGATAATTGAAAAGAAAAATCAGTGTTCCCATTTCTTTTGGCAACAAAAGCACCGTCGTCGTCGTGTCGCCCGCCGACCAACTGGCGAGAGATGCAACGACGGGGAAAACCTAACGAATCGAATGGCATTTCGGCGGCGACGCGACAGCTTTTGGACTGTTGAAAACTTTGTGATTTTTTTCTCAATCGAAATGCGACTTGATTAATTTGTGCCGCCGTCGCTGACAAACGACAACAATTTCCGAGATGATGCGACACCAACAGAGGCGTCGTCGGCGACCGAAAAAGTGAAGAATGCTGGCGAGACATTGTTGCAATAAGTGGCGACAAATGGCCCCAAATTGAACAATCGACGGCTTTCGGAATTTGCGAATGGCTAAAATTAAGCCGATCTTTAGAAAAAGCTCACCATAGCATTGGGATTCAAAAAAATGTAGATCCAAATGGACTTGAGCTTCATCTTGATTGAATACCCGCAGTTTCTACTCCACACACTTAATTTGGAATACCGTATTCGGTAAATTTTTGACGAAAATAGAACAGCTGAATACAGCTATACTGCATTGTTTACCTTTTGCACCCGATTTTGACAGTTGATGTACCGAGCCTCAGTAAAATTGATTACCGAAGCTACCGAAATAGTTCTGCTGTTCTATTTTCGTCAAAAAAGTGCTGAACAGGCAATTCAGGATTGAGTGTGCAGTATCGTCAGTTGATTCGTTACGCCTCATTGCTGCGGAAAATGCTAAACTCACAAGTATAGAACTGATTTTTTGATTGACAATGCAGTTTTGCTGATATCCGCCTAATGTATCTTGGAATGGCCTACTGTGTCTCGGAAATGTTCGCTTCCTGACCTACACGTCCAAGAAAGTTTAGGTAATGACCCTGGTTGTTACACAAAAATATGTTTCGAACAAATGAATAATGACTTTCGAGCTCGAGCGACCAATGACAGACATCCCCGCCTGTCTGTGCTTCGAAGGAGGATTCATTAGGGACAGACTGGCAAGTGTTTCAGTGTCGAGACTTTTCTGTGAAATAATTTAATGATTTTTTTTTTGATGATTCGAGGAGGTACACAAATAGACAAAACGCGATTTGGTTATGGTTTGAAGAAGAAAGTGATTTTGTTATGGTTGCTCTATCATCGTGGTATGGTGGGGTTTGTTGCCAATCAGCTAACGGTGCGACAGGCTGGTGTGCCGCGAAAACCGAGTTTGGGAAGCGCGGGCCTAAAGCATAGAGCGAGCAAAGGCGCTTAGGCCTGAGCACAAGGGCCATGACGCAGACTAAATACCTGTGTTCCTTTCCGGGAAACAAAGGACCAAGGAGTGACATTAACCTTCTTAGCTGTGTCACTCCCAACGATTTCCACATCACTGGGCGGTTTAATGATTGCAATGTATTTCAAATGTACTGCAAACATTAATAATGACAAGAAAAATTATACAGTGATCGATTCTATCATTTACCCCAGAATTCTTTCAATGAATGGCTTAAACTAGACTAAACTAGGCAATGACCTACCATAAAGCACATCAAGTGTCCGTGTAGTTGCCGGTTTAGAATAGCACTACGGACCACCTGTTCCGGGGGTAAAAGTCCACCAAACAGGTAACCCCAATCCAAGATGTCAGGCGACCGTTGTTGATGGATGAATGGTTGAAGAGGTTTAAAATATGCTTGATCTTTAACGGAGCCCGTAGCGTAGGTAGATCACCTTTTTGGGTTGCGTTGCGGTGAAAGATCTACCAAATCGAACCCTAATCCTAACTGCTTCTAACTAATGGAACAGCATATTTTAGTAATCAAAGGAAAACACATTGGTCCTTATTACATTTCACACCTTGTTGAAAGTGTTAGGTCTCGGTTTTAGGTGTGGCTGAAATGGATCTTGAAACAAGGAAAAATGGGTTAGTATTCCTAACCTTATATTCGGTGTTCACTGGGTTGACACAGAAAGGACTAGGGTTCCGATGCATGGTCAATATCGGTATCATTTCTTGACTTTATCGTTAAGGGATCCGATTTTGCTTAAAAGCGGAACCTATCAATTAGAATCCTTCCTTGCGATTAAGTTGAAAATGACTACTGTAACAAAACCGAATACTTTATGTTTATAACATCTCAATGGTGATAAAGTAATACGTCATGCACTATATAAAGGACACGGGGTATACTACAATAGATCAAATATAGGTCGCAGTGGCTATGTCCCGAACAGAGAAAAAAAATCACATCTAGGGTGACTACCAACTAGTGTTAAACCCAAAGGAAGATTCATGTAGACTTCATTTTCAGTCTAAAGTATTGTGTCACGCTAGGACTATGAATCCCTTCTTAGTGAGTCATTTAATAATTCATAATATCACTTTTGGGCTACGCTGTAATGCTGTAATGTGTATGCTTGTACACTTATTGTAGTAGTCTATCTTATCCAGGCCTTGTAACTCTTAAGTTAGTTTGAGAAAAGTCAAATCAATGTGTATCTATCTATATATATAAAAATGAGTTTGAAGACCCTTTGAGGCAACAAAACTCACGAACGGATGAACCGATCAGCATGAGTCTTGTACGGTTCGATTCGTGTGCATGGTGGCTGTGTTTATATGCAAAAAAGTTATGAAAATCATCTAGAAAAGTATGAAAATGGTGAAATAACGAATTTTAATGAATTGGGAAGAAAATCAACACGATTGAAACATAACCAATCTAGAGTGTGGTGCTGCAATGACCTTGACAGTTGTCAAACCACCGCAGCTTGGCAAGACAAAGTTTGCCGGGCCAGCTAGTTGCATATAATTGTGAATATGAAAATACTCATTTCCTTTCATTAGTTATACAAACTTGTCTGAAAAAATAGTGTACTATTTGCTTGATCTTCGTTGATTTGCCTCTGGAGCCGATCAGGAGTTCAGGATCAGGACTTATAAAATGTAGTTTAACTCTTCGAAAATGATTTTATCTAATTTTGTACACTGTTTCTAGTGGAACTTCTTGTAGCATATCTAATGGATAATAAAATAAAACATCAGACAATTTCTTTGAAATGTTTTCAGGATAAATTCCTAGAAGACTGACACATATTGTGGGGAATATTCAAGTAAATACTCATGGAGACAATGTAAGTGTTTATTTTAGCTGCTTACGTGGAGAAAATCTTGAAATATTCGTTTTTTTAATCTCCTTGGTTAACACAAAGTATCTACTACCTGGAAAAACCTGGAAAACCGGGAATCCCCAGGGATTTTCATTTAACAGGGAAAAACCTGGAATACTCAGGGAATTTGAATACATGGATGAAAAATAATACATTGGGTCATATGAATGAAAAACAGCCAATTTTACTACTTGTATATCTACTCAAAAGAAGAGAAATTACTGAATTGTTGATATGAATAAAACAAGTTTTCGAGTATATACTGTTTTCTTCTTTCAAACACGTACTTATACTACATGTTTGCAGATTTTTCTGGTAATGCTGCAGGTTCTTACTGATAGCTAGATATAATTATGGTAATATGATTATTCGCAAAACAAATTAAATCAAGCAGGAATCTGGATAACCATGCTATAGGAACACAAGAAGGGCTCTCAGACCCAGATATATCCGACAAGCCAATCCCAATAAGATGCTGCTAATTCCATGTGGACGTAGATGAACCTGGAAGTCAAAATCCATCTAAAAATTCTGCTACAGGAATTATTCCAGAAATTCTGTTAGGGTTTCTTTCTGAAACTTCTTTGGAAATATCTCTTGGAATGCCACCCAGGATTTCTCAAAAGATTCTATCCGTATTTTTTACGTATTTCTCTTGGTATTCCTTTTTGAATTTTTCCCGGAGATACTTCCAAATTCCTTCCAACCTATCTTTTCCCGGATTCCTGAATTCCGACCGATTCCTCCTGGAGTTTTTTACGGGGATGCTACAGAATTTCTTCCCGATATTGCTCCCAGAGTCCCTCGTAGGATTTCTACCAAAATTTATCTCGAATCTATATAAATAAAAATGGAATGGTGTTTGTATATCACGAATAGGCTCGGGAACGGGCCAACGGATCTACACCATTCTTTCAGTGTTTTATTTGTGCAGGGCTCCGACGTGTTCATACGAAAAAATAATTGGGAAAATCGGCCGGGAAAGCACCGAAAACGAGAAAGTTCGAAATTCCATTTTGCGGGGCATTTTTCTACATTGGGCAGGCAGTACGACGTTTGCCGGGACAGCTAGTTCTCAATAAGAATTGTGCATTACTCATAGAAGTTGGAACAAGAAGTCGAGTTGTTCAGGATAGAAGTTGAGTCGAGTTGTTACAGGAATTATTACTGAGATTTCCTAATAAAGCTCCTGCAGGGATTTCTTAATTCACAAACATTCAGTAGGAGTTCCTTCCGAATTTTTTGCTGCAGTTTCCTCTGTAATTTCTTCAAGATGTTTCTATGAGCTTTCTTCTAGAGTTCCTTTCTGATTTTCTTCTGGAGTTTCAGCTGGGATATATTTTAAGCTAAAGGTTCTCGTGGGATTTATTTTGAAGTTTCACCTGAGATTTCTCTCGGAGTTTCTCCTGGAACTTCTCTAGAAGATTTTTTCCGGTTTTGGTTCTGGGATGTCTCTCAGAGTTTTTCTGAATTTACCCTATACTTTCTGCTAAGATTTTTTTCCGGAGTGCCTTCTGAAAGTTATTGATGATATATCTCATTGGATTTTTCTCGTGGTTTCTTTTAGAGTCAGTTGTACCGGATTTCTTGCAGTGTAGCCTCCAGAGTTTTTTTTTGCAGATTTCCCATGGGTAATGACATATCCTTTGCTAAGCGGAAAAATCCGCATTTATCCGTTGCTAATCGTCGTTAACCGCGTCTAAGTGCTGCTCAGTTAGCAGCGGTTAGCTACGGATAAATGCGGATATTACGGTTAGAAAAGGATGTCATTGCCCTTGAGATTTTCTCAGGATTATTCCCAGAACTATACCGAAAATTGTCCCGAGATTATGGATACACCTTTTAGGGGTTTTTTTATAGGTACTCGCAGAGTTCTGACATGGATTTTCCACAAGTTTTCTTCAGAATATCTGCTGGTATAATTTACGAAATTCCCTGTAAGCCCACAGAAATATCCGTACAATTTTAAACGCAATGTTGTATTGTAGAAATCGCGACAAGAACTTAAAAAACCTGAAAAAAAGAGAGATGCCGAAAAAAATCTAAGAGTTATCCCGATAGGAAATATTAAGAATATCTAATGAGGAACTCTGGACGGATCTTCAGGATGAATCTAGCGAGAAACTCTTGAAGCATGTCAGGAAACCTCTGTTTGAAATATCGGAAAGTACTCCAACACATACCTCGTGAAGAAATTCGGCGGTAATCCAGAAGGAACTGTAGTTGGAACTTCAGGAACAACTCTCAGGAATTTTGAAAGATGGTCGCTCTATTTTTGGGGATGCTTTTGTATAGTTCTTGCAGAGTATGCACATTTTAGAAAATTTGGGCAAATTTGGAATAATAAACTTTCAGGTTTTTCCCTCTGGAAAACTCAGGGAATTTTATTTGGGGTTATGAGTGGACACCCTGTAACAGAATCGATGTTTCTCTTTCTTTGTTTTTTTTACGAACTTGCGCCGTTACAAAGCAAAGTCACGTTGAAGCTGATTGTTTCTGGGAATTTTTATTTCAGAGTTTTTTTTTTGAGAAATCCTCCAATGTCACATTCGGCGATTCCTCCAGGGATTCATTGAAAAATACCACCAGCATTACTTGAGAAACTCTTCCAGAAATTTCTTCAAGTGTTTTTTGCAGAATTTAATCGAAAGAAGAATTCTTCTAGAGATTTCTTCAGAAATTTCAGAAGCTCCATCTGAAATTTCTCTAGATATTTAACTACATATATTTAACAGCGATCCTTTGGTGACTTTTTCAGGGATTCGTGGAATATCTCCAGAGGTTATTTTGGGAATTATTTCGGGCATGGCTTTAGAAATCCTTTCAAAAAGTCACTTATAATTTTTTCACGGATTCTTCGTGGAATTAATCCACATAATTCCCAATCGAAATGCCTACAAAAGTTCTAATGCGATTTCATTTAGGGAGTCATCCGGAAATCGGGGTCTCCAGTTAGCTTCGCGGATAAGACTTTGAATCGTCGATCTGGAGGTGGTGCGTTCGATTCTCGTTCTGGTTGGGAACTTTTATCGACTTCGTTGAGCATAGCGTATCATTGTCCTTGCCTCGCAATATACAATATACAACATTACAACATTGTTGAAGATAGGGCCAAGTTCCAGTGGGAAGGTTGAACCACAAATACTTAAAAAGAGAAGTCACCCGCAAGTTATATCGGTTTTTAAGAAATTTCTTCATGAAATCGTAAAAGAATTTATAAAGGGATTCGCTGAATATTTTTTCCAGAGATTCCCTCAGAAATTCGTTCAGGGATTCCATTGGAAATTTCTCCAGAGATTCATTAAGGAATTTCGTTAGGGATTACTGTTTGAAATTAATCTAGGGATTTCTTTGGAGATTTCTTCAGGGATGACATGAACAGTTTATCAAGCGATTTGCTGAAGAATTTTCTAGAGATTTGTTGGGGACTCTCCAGCAATTCAATTGGAAATTTCCTCAGGGATTGAATCGAGGATTTGTTTCAGAAGCTCTTGAGGAATTTCGGGAGGTATCCTAGAAAAATTCGTCCAGAGCAGAAATTTTCTAAAGATTTCTTCAGGGATTCTTAGAAAAATTTCTCCAGGGATTTTTTGAGGAACTCATTCAGGCATTCTGTCAGGAATCCCTTAAAAATCGTTGAAAATTTCTACAGGAATTCTATTGAAAATTATTCAAGGGATTGCTAGGAGATTTTTCGAATAGTTCTTCCAGAGATTCCTTCAAGAAATTACTTAAAAATTCCAACCGCATTCCAATAAAAATTTCTCTAGAGATTAAGCAATTTCTTTGGAGACATCAATCATGATAATTTCTATTTACTCCTGCCATACCACCAGGAATTTGTTCCGTGAAGAAATAATTCCCTGGAGATTTTTCTAGTGGTGAGAAATTACCTCATGAGCTGGTGTCAGAATTTCTAAGGTATACAATACTTACTTATGAAGTTTGTGTCCAACAGTCTACCAGTTGTTGGTTACCGAAGCTCTAAGCCAAAATCTTAACTTGGCATCAGACTCACTTTTGTTTGACGTCACTGATTGATGGGTAAAAATAAAAGACAAATGCAAAACTTGCGAAAATCGATACGTCTATCCGTCTACCCGATCAACCAACACACACCCAGGCACCGGAGTTAATAGGATGTGACCGAACCGGTGGTGGTCTACGGAACGGACCAACCAGCAACTAGGTGACCACCTCTAGAGGAAAGGAAAGCGACAGTCAATTTTCAATTTCCCTCCTAACTTGACGCAAAACTGGTCAACCGCGAGATGTTCCCCATCTTGGTCCCCATATCGTAGTCGTATCGTAGTCTTGTTGACTATCAGTGCGTTGAAATAGGCGGGTAATTTGCCTCCCTGGTGGGTTGACATTTTTTCGCTTTTGCTGCGCAACCTGATTTCGATGTTCGACGTCGTTGTTGCCGTCGTACTGTACGCCAACAAATTGAACACTTGCCAAAGGGGTAAATGTAATTAATTGCATCATGAGGCGACTTGCGACTTGTGCCAACCCACCCGACGAACTCTTGTTAAGCTCTCTAGGAGAACTAGTAATGGTGGTCCAATAAGGTTAGTGCGCGTACCACCAGCGGAACAACATCAGAACGCGCAATCAATCAATCGACTGAGAAGGAGTAACCCTTGTATGTGACGAGTTAATTTGGCGACGATGGCGGTGTCTTTTCCCAATATGAGGCGAACATGACAAGGACAAGTTTACGATTGGCTGTTATCTTTCGAGGTGATAGCCATCAAATTGGGGGTTAACAAGACGATCATAACGGTTTTTTTTTCTACGCTAGTTGAGTGAATGACCAAGAATGATAATACTGAAATGATTTGTAGTTCTTTTCAAGATTTAAGAGAAGTACTTATTGGTGAATGATGCATGTTCCATGCTGCAGTAAAATTATTTTGATTTTTTGTGTCAACATTTTATATCTATATACATCAGAAGTTATTAATTGTCAATTATCGTACAACTTTTTCTAATTTAAATTTGTCATACAATGTCTCATTTAACAAGCGAAATCTTCCATTACAAGTTATGGTCAAGAGGTGCTGTCCTTCGTTAATCGTGCATAATTTTGCATAATTGACCGCCACTCAGCTACAACACAATCGATTACCTCGCCTGATTATCCATTGAAACATGTAGTAGATACCTACAGGGGATAGACAAAATGATCGGGACAAGCAAAGTTTTCACTTTTCAAAAAATGTTCAATTAGCTGTAACTTTTCGAAAAGTACATCAAATATTCTCAAATTTTTACTGTAAGTTCTTCAACTAGTTGTGTATCAGTGGACAAAATTTGGAAAAGATCGGACAATTCTTCACGAAGTTTTAAAGATTTTTGAAAAAGATGAAATTATTCGATAGCCAACTTTGAGCTGTTATATCTCCGGATTCAATTAACCGAATGTAATGAAATTTTGACCATTAATGACTTATATAATGAGCTATGAAAAACCATTGACTTAACTTAATATTCTTAACACAGAAGAAAATTATAACGATTAGATTATTTTTCTAATAAAACACCAAATTATCCAAAACATCAACATCGTTTCAAAATTCAAGATGCAAATTATAGTTCATTTAGTTTCCCTCCAATAAATTGCCGCCAATAAATTGAAAAAGTAATGGGATGCATATTAAAAATAGACCAAATTACTAAAAAAATGTGAAAAAAATAAAATTGCTATAACTTTTTCGCTTGTTGAAAATTTCAAGTTAAGTCAAAAGTTTTCCAGAGTTCATTATATAAGTCATGAATGGTCAAAATTTTATTGCAATCGGTTCATTGAATCCGGAGGTATAACAGCTCAAAGTTGGCTATCGGATAATTTCATCTTTTTCAAAAATCTTTATAACTTCGTGAAGAATTGTCCGATATTTTCCAAATTTTATCCACTGATACACAACTAGTTAAAGAACTCACAGTAAAAATTTGAGAATATTCGATGCACTTTTCGAAAAGTTACAGCTAGTTGAACATTTTTTGGAAAGTGAAAATTTTGCCTGTCCCGATCATTTTGTCTATCCCCTGTATACAGAAAGTCGTGTCCTCCCTTAGCGTTGACATACATATCGTCGAATAGAGGCGTAGGTACTTACCGCGCGCATCGTGATCTACGTCAGCGCAGTTGACGGCACGCACCCAACAACTATCATCACTTGGTTGATTATTAATATTAATATTAATGGCTTCCGACCAATATTGGTTGGCTACCTAGCTCCCTGTCCGTCGATGTCGCCGTCAAATGAATTGAATATCGATTAGAGGTACGACGACACGACCGACGCGATCAAGTGCGTCCGGTTCCAGATTTCTAGTGAACGCAAGTGAATTCAGGTCGGTGGCGGGCGCCATTGTGATTGGGGAGTAACCGGTAATGTTACTCATCACGAAGGGCAGGATGTATCCTTATGCAGTTGGTGCCGCTTGAAATTTAAAATATCTATTTGCGTATGGAACATTTCCATTTCAAATGACATTCTATTATCGTTCAGTGTTCTTCTATATGCATTCAAAACTGCTATGGATGAATCAAGAATGAGAATTTCACATTAACGAAAGAAACGTATCCTAGAGTGAATATCATCTAGGATTTGGAGAATAATGTCGATTTTTGCGTTACGTAATAACTGGACTTTGCCGGTGGTTTATTCAAGATTTCTTAAGAAGTTCCATCTGGGATTCTTCCAGGTGTTTCTTATGAGATTTCTGAAGTGGTTCCATCTTGGATTTATTCAAGGAATTTCTTCTAAGATTACTCCAGAAGTTCATTCGAGGATCTTTCCAGCTGATCATCTATGGGTTCTTTCCATAGTTCCTCTTGTGATTTCTCAAGGATTTTCTTCTGAGACTTCACCTTGAGTTCCTTCTGATATCCAGTCAGCAATTTCTCCCGGGTTTTCTTCCGGGATTTTTCCAGAATTTCTATCCGAAGATTGCTTCGGAAATTCCTTCCGAGATTTTTTCAGGAACTGTTTTCCAAATTCTTTCAGGAATTCCTTTCGAGATTCCTCCAGGAATTTCATGCCAGTTTTCTCCATGAGATCCTTCTGGGATTACTTCAGGAATCTTTCTGAGATTCATCTAGGAAATCCTTCCAGGAATCATCCGAGAACCTCTTGCGATATTCCTCCATGAACTACTTCCAGGATTTATACTGAAACTCCTTCTGGGATTCTTCCAGAAACTATTGCTGGGTGCATTCAAACCGCAAGTATGAAATGTGGGAATCATAGGTTGTCGGTGATACTGACAATGATTTCTTAGTGGCCTTTGATTACACTGTCTCACCGTGTATGAAGCATATTTCAGCAGGGTTTGCTTCCTAAACGCACACAGCAATACGTTCGGGATTGCTTCAAAAGCGCCTTGCGTGATTTCTGAGGTAATTTCTCCGGGAACTCCTTCCAAGATTCCTCCAAGAACCTCTATTTGGATTTCTCGAGGAACTACTTCAGAGTTTCTTCCGGGAACTTCTTGCAAGATTTCTCCGGGAACTTCTTCTGGGATTCTCCTAGAACTTTTTTTCAGGATCCCATTGGTACTTTCTCCAGGATTCCTCTGGGAATTTCTCCTAGGATTCCTCCCAATGTTTTTTTTCTACCGGTGGAGGTTCTCATGGAGATTCCACCGGGTATCTCGTGGAGATTTCATCGGGAATCTCGTGGAGGTTCAAACGGAAATCTCGTGGAGATTCCTCCGGGAATCTCGAGGAGATTCCACCGGAAATCTCGTGAAGATTCCACCGGTAATCTAGTGGAGATTCCATCGGGAATCTCGTGGAGATTCCACCGGGAATCTCGTGGAGATTCCTCCGGAAATGTCGTGGAGATTCCACCGGGAATGTCGTGGATATTCCACCGGGAATCTCGTAGAGATTCCACCGGGAATCTCGTGGAGATTCCACCGGGAATCTCGTGGAGATTCCACCGGGAATCTCGGGGAGATTCCTCCGGAAATCTCGGGGAGATTTCTCCGGGAACCTCGGCGAGATTTCTCCGGGAATCTCGGCGAGATTTCTCCGGGAGTCTCGGCGAGATTCCTCCAGGAATTTCATGCGAGTTTTCTCCATGAGATCCTTCTGGGATTACTTCAGGAATTCTTCCTGAGATTCATCTTGAGAAATCCTTCCAGGAATCCTCCGAAAACCTCTTCCGATATCTATCCATGAACTTCTTCCGAGATTCTTCCAGGAACTATTGCTGGGTGCATTCAAACCGCAAGTATGAAATGCGGGAATCATAGGTTGTCGGTGATACTAACAATGATTTCTTAGTGGCCTTTGATTACACTGTCTCACCGTGTATGAAGCATATATCAGCGTAAAGTTTGCTTCCTAAACGCACACAGCAATACGTTCGGGATTGCTTCAAAAGCGCCTTGCGTGATTTCTGTGGTAATTTCTCCGGGAACTCCTTCCAAGATTCCTCCAAGAACCTCTATTTGGATTTCTCGAGGAACTACTTCAGGGTTTCTTCCGGGAACTTCTTGCAAGATTTCTCCGGGAACTTCTTCCGGGATTCCCCTAGGAAATTCTTTCGGGCCCATTAATTTTTTCCGAGGATTCCTCTGGGAATTTCTTCTAGGATTCCTCCCGAAATGTTTTTCTACTGGTGGAGATTCTCGTGGAGATTCCTTCGGGAATCTCGTGGAGATTCCTCCGGGAATCTCGTGCAGATTCCTCCGGGAATTTCGTGGAGATTCCCCCGGGAATCTCGTGGAGATTCCTCCGGGAATCTCGTGGAGATTCCTCCGGGAATCTCGTGGAGATTCCTCCGGGAATCTCGTGGAGATTCCTCCAGGAATCTCGGGGAGATTCCTCCGGGAGTCTCGTGGAGATTCCTCCGGGAATCTCGTGGAGATTCCTCCGGGAATCTCGCGGAGATTCCTCCGGGAATCTCGTGGAGATTCCTCCGGGAATCTCGTGGAGATTCCTCCGGGAATCTCGTGGAGATTCCTCCGGGAATCTCGTGGAGATTCCTCCGGGAATCTCGTGGAGATTCCTCCGGGAATCTCGTGGAGATTCCTCCGGGAATCTCGTGGAGATTCCTCCGGGAATCTCGTGGAGATTCCTCCGGGAATCTCGTGGAGATTCCTCCGGGAATCTCGTGGAGATTCCTCCAGGAATCTCGTGGAGATTCCTCCAGGAATCTCGGGGAGATTCCTCCGGGAATCTCGTGAAGATTCCTCCTGGAAACTCGTGAAGATTCCTCCGGGATTCTCGGGGAGATTCCTCCGGGAATCTCGGAGAGATTTCTCCGGGAATCTCGGGGAGATTCCTCCGTGGAAAGTCTCGGGGAGATTCCTTCGTGGAGATTCTCGGGGAGATTCCTTCGGGAATCTCGGGGAGATTCCTCCGGGAATCTCGGGGAGATTCCTCCGGGAATCTCGGGGAGATTCCTCCGGAAATCTCGGGGAGATTCCTCCGGGAATCTCGGGGAGATTCCTCCGGGAATCTCGGGGAGATTCCTCCGGAAATCTCGGGGAGATTCCTCCGGGAATCTCGGGGAGATTCCTCCGGGAATCTCGGGGAGATTCCTCCGGGAATCTCGGGGAGATTCCTCCGGGAATCTCGGGGAGATTCCTCCGGGAATCTCGGGGAGATTCCTCCGGGAATCTCGGGGAGATTCCTCCGGGAATCTCGGGGAGATTCCTCCGGGAATCTCGGGAAGATTTCTCCGGGAATCTCGGGAAGATTCCTCCGGGAATCTCGGGAAGATTCCTCCGGGAATCTCGGGAAGATTCCTCCGGGAATCTCGGGGAGATTCCTCCGGGAATCTCGGGGAGATTCCTCCGGGAATCTTGGGGAGATTTCTCCGTTGCATTGGGACTCTTTCTGGGATTCGTCCAAGAGTTTCTTCTGGGATTCCTCCAGAAATTCTTCCCAGATTTCTTCAGGAATTCCTCTGAAAACTCTCCGGATTCATCCAGACAATGCTTCCAGGATTTCTTGAAGGATTCCTTTAGAAATTCTTCTTGATTCCTCAAGGAGCTCCTTTTGCAATTCCTGCAGAAACTTCTGGAATTCATCCGGAAGCTCATTCTGAAGGCTTCCCAGATATTCCTAATGGAAATTCTCCAGCAGTTTTTTGGGGAATACCTTCTAGAGTACTTATGGAATTTCTTATGGAATTACTCCAGGAATTCCCTATGAAGTTCCTACAAAATCACCTAGATTCATTATTCCAATAATTTCTGGAAAAAATCCTGCTTCAGTTTTCTAAGCGATATCCTTCGGTGTTATTTCTAGTTTTCCTCGTATAGTTCTTACCTAAATTTCTTTTTTCCAGAAATTCCTTCTGAAAATTTCAGAAAAAAATAACTTCTGAAAATATTCCGAAAGAAACATTTAGGAGACTAAAAAAATCCTGCCTGGAAAAACTCCAAAAAAAAGCTACAGTAGTTTCTTTCGGGATATTTCTTCAACGTTCTCCAGGATTTCTTTTGATGTTTCATAGGAGATTTATCTTGAAGTTTCTCCCGGAACTTCTTTAAGAAGAAACCTTCCTGTGTTGCTCCCGGGATGTCTCTCTGAGTTTTTCAGCACTTATCCTGGATTTTCTCCCAAAATTTATTCCGGGGCTTCAATCAAAGTTTATTTCGCACTTCTATTTAGAGGTGTTCTTGGCTTTTCCTTCCTAAAATTTTCTCGGGTTTCTTTTTTGAATTTCTCTAATAGCTACTGCCGGAATCTTCGAAGGGACTTCCAGGACTATACTTCGGCCCATACCTCTTCTGATGGCCTACAAAATTCCTTGTAAGATATATGCGGAGAAGTATCGAA
Source organism: Aedes albopictus (assembly GCF_035046485.1). NCBI lineage: Eukaryota > Metazoa > Arthropoda > Insecta > Diptera > Culicidae > Aedes > Aedes albopictus. Next base: position 85,485,986 of record NC_085136.1, read on the forward strand.
AATAATTTTGGTGGAACCTCGCGAGCAACTCCGACAGTAACTATTGAAGAAATAACGAGAGGACCTTCGGAAAAAAATCTCGAAAAAAATCTCGGGTGGAATCATTTGGGAAATTCCAAGAGGAAATCTGGAGGCCTTTGAGAGAAATTCCCGGATGAATTTCGGGAAAAATCCTGCGTAGTGCTTCAAAACAAAAAACCTGAGAAATTCTGTGGGGGAAATCTTTGAAAGTTCGTCTGCAAAAGTCTCGCAAAAATCCCAGAGGAAACTGTTGAAAAGCTATCATGAATAATCCACTAAAAGAAATCCCTGAGGAATTTTGACATAATTTTGTAAGGATCTCCGGAAGGAATTCCTTGTGAAATTCTGTAAACAAATCCCGGAAAAGTAATACTCCATCAGAAACCTTTGGAGAAAGTTAAATAGAAATCAGGAACAACACTTTGAAATCCAGGAAGGAACTCTTCCCAGAGTCCGGGAAAGCTGATGCGTGCAATCTTGGGAGAAACTCCTGGATAAATCCAGAATGAAACTCCGATACACTTCAAGAAAACTTCCGTAGTTAAATTTCAGGGAGAACTCTGGTATAAATCGCGGAAAGAATTTATCAAGAACCTGCGTAAGAATTTGAAGAAGGAATTGCTGTAGAAATCCGGAAATTCCGGAAGAACTTCAAGTAAGAATCATGAATATATCTAATCTCGGGACAAGTCCACGGAGGAATTTTGTTATGAATTTCGAATAAAGGCGTTCAATTTCAGCTTTAACACGTTTCGAAGAACACCGTTTCTTTGTTATTGTATCACCAAATGCCAGTAGAAGACTCGTGCAACGTAGCAGACCTACTGACTGCTTTCGATGTTCCACTCCTTTGTGAACCATATTATGCATTCCAAACAAATTAAAAAGAAGAACCGGCTATCACCACCGATGCGTATGCGTGCGCACATGTTATTATCGTGGAATTTGTTATTGTTCGGGTGTAGCCGCGGTGCGGCAGACCATTAGGGTTTGGCTCGGGAGTCCCGCACTTCGCGAAAGAAGCGGCAGATAGCAGCACATGCACGCGGTCGGTCGCCAGTCAGTCGTCATTCAGTAGGGCATCGAACGCCACAAAAGTAAACAAATATGACGACGACGCGTGTGTGCATGACTGGTCTTCGATTTGCCTCTCACTTCTCTGGGCGTCCATCGTAAGCTTCTGCTTCTTTTTCATCACGGCAGTTTGTATGGCATACTTGCCTTGCGGCGGTGGTGATGGTGGCCCCGCATCGATGGGCCCGAACTGAGAAGTATGAGATAACAGCAAGGCGCAGCATCTTTCGAGAAACGAAAGCCGCAGCCGGAGAAATGTATCAATATAATATGTTCGTTGTTCACAGGAGACTTGCTTGACATAACCGACCGAAGTCGAAGACCATGCGGTGCGTGCGTAGTCGAATGCTCTTGTGTCTGATGACGAGAGACGGCGCCGATGGTGACGAACACATGATGTAAGGCACAATGCTGGAGCTGCTGAACTTGAGTGGAGATTTAAAACAATAAATCCCAGCCCGGGGTTGGAGCGTGTAATAGCGGCCATTTGGCAGCGTTTGATTGGGAGTTATTGTGCCGATGTGGAGGACAGTGCATTACAACAGCCAGCTCCTATTTTGATACGGCAATCAATTTTACGGTCGCCATGTAATGGAGATATAATCCGAGTGATTACGAGCCCGTTTGAAACTTATACGATTGGGGGTACGGGGATAAGTTCGTCTTAGAAAGTGAAAGTTTGAAATGCCGGCGACTATTTACTACTTCTTACTTTCAGTACGGAGCACCCATGGCGGTGCAGATTGTGGAAGTGAAAGATCTTTATCCTGGGCGAATGCTCGCCATCGATTTGACATGTGGCCAGGTCAAATTTATGTCGACTTCCATTTTTTGTTGAGGCTGTGTGCTTCTGGACCTGCCTTTGCTAGGATTCCACTCTAACGCTTGTTTGCAGGAAACCCATCTCTACTTTCGCTACAGAATTTATGCCTATCGTTCTTTTCTACGGGTTTGGTGGTCTGGTGCTTCCGCTTCTGATTTGCATGCAGAAGGTCCTGGGTTCAATAGCTGACCCGTCCCGTTCATCCTACTTTGTATCTTTCTATGTACTTTCTTCTTTTTCTATACACACACAACTCATGTGCATTCATAGGTTCGTTCATAGTCATCGCTAAAACCAGAATTAAACAAAGCCGTTTCCCTTCCTTCAAACTTTCACAGCTGTGTCAGATAACGCCTACGAGTTATGCAATCAAGCGAACTGTGCCGCACATCTTCAGTATAATAAAACACAGTTCTATCACCTTACACATAGCATCCACGCACCAATGTGTGAACCCTCTGTCAATCATATCCCACCAACAATCTGGTCTGACGATACTGGAGAAGCATCCACGGGAGGTCAATCAAGCTCAAGCTCAAGAATTTCTGTCTGTCGTTTTTTGTATGTGACACCAACGATAGATGTTGGCGTTAGGGGTCCAGTTGTGAGGTCACCATGCGCCAATTATATAGCGCAGGTATCTGTTGATAAAAGGCCCGAAATAGCCATCAAGGGCTCTTCACTAATGCATACCAGGTTTCACCGGTATACAAGTAAGGCACAAACACAATGATTAAACAAAATGAACGGAACGGTCAATTTCCAATAAGTTGACCTATCCGGATCACCGTGACAGGTTCCGCGGGGGCCTTTTTGGGACACTTCTGGTTTTCATCCAAAACATGTCGTGCGACATATCAAACTTCATGATTTCGAATGACTGAGTCAGAAACAATACCCTGAAGTCTGTATCAACTAATATGGCCACCCCGGAACAGCTAGCATAGATTCCACGGGGGTGACATCGGAAACATTGCTGGTTTGCAACCAAAACATGCAGTGCGACGTATCAAACTTCATGATTTCAAGAGAATAGGGCAGAAAAAAATGACTGATGTATGTATCAACTGATGTGGCCGCTCCGGAACACCTGAAACAAGTTCCGCGGGGGCCTCTCAAACACAATAACACACGAAATAATCACTTTTAGCCATTTGACAAAACAGGATGAATTTGACAAAACAGGATGAATTTTCGCAGCATTTGCTGCGGAGATTTATCCAGCAAATCATTCAAGAATCCGGAAATTTCTCTCGTTGTTCTTTCTTGGATTGATCTAGTCCAGTAATTTCTCGCGGGATTCTACATGGTTTTCTTCTAGTACTTTCTCTGATAGTTCCTTCCGGGATTTTTCAGGAGTTTCTTCAGGGATTCCTCCAAAAGTTCTTTCCAAGATTCCTCAAGGAGTTCCTTTCTGGATACCTACAGGAGTTTCATCTGGGATTCCATCATATGTTTCTTCCCAAATATTTTCAATAGCTCCTTCTGTGATTTCTTCAAAACATCTGACCTAGATTCTTTCAGGATCCCTTCAGGAGTTTATTTTAAGATTCCTATAATTATATTCGAAATTCCTTCTCCAATTCCTTCCCGGATTCATCTACGTTTTACTTCGGGATTCCGGCGTTATCTTGTAAAGGAATAAAAAGAATCCGGGATTTATGTAATATTTTCCGGAATTCCTTAACGTATTCCTTTGGTAATTCATCAAAGAATTAATTCCGTGATTCTGGCATTTTCCAGGAGTTCCTTCCTGGATTTCTCCAGAAGTTCCTTCTGCGGTTCCTCCATATATTCTTTAGTGTATTCTTTCAGGAGTTTCTTATGGGATTCCTCCACCCCCAGAACATGCTTCCTGGATTCTTCCAGGATTTCTGTGGGAGTTTCTGCTTCGATTCCTCTAGGAGTTCCGCACGAGATTCCTCCAGGATGTTCTTCCGGGATTCCTTCAAGAAGTCTTTGCAGGAGTTCCTTCCGAGATTCCCCAAAGATTTCCTTCTGGGATTTCTCCAGTAATTCCTCCAGGATCTCGTTCTTTGATTCCTCCAGGAATTTCTTCTGTGATTCCTTCAGGATTCATCCAGGGGTACCTTTCGGGATTCCCTCAGGAGTACCTTCCGGGATTGCCTCAGGAGTCCCTTCCTAGATTACTCTAGGAGTTCCTTTCGGCGTTCATACAGGAGTTGCTTTAGGGAGCCTTCCAGGATTTCCCCAGATGGTCTTTTAGGGATTCCTCCAGAAATACCTTCTGAGATTCTTCCATCAATTCCTTCCGAAATTCTTGCAAGGGTTTCTTGCGGGATTGCTCTAGGAGTTTCTTCTGGAATTTTTCCAGGAGTTTCTTTTGGTTTCCTTCCAGGATTCCTTCTCTAGAAGTTTCTTCCGGAAATTCCACAGATGTTCCTTCCAGGGTGGTCCAGGAGTTCCTTTCGGGATTCTTCCAGGAGTTCCTTCTTGATTCCTCTATGAGCTCATTCCGGGATTCCTCTACAAGTTCCTTCCGGGATTCCTCTACGAGTTCCTTCTGGGATTCCTCCAGGAGTTCCTACCTGGATTCATCCAGGAGTACCGTAAGGGATTCTTCAAGGGTTGTTCCAGAAGTTTTTTTTGGGATATCTCCAGGACTTTTTTCCGTGATTCCTGCAGGGTTTCCTTCTGAGTTTCCTCCAGAAGTTCCTCTTGGGATTGCTCTACGAGTTCCTTCCGGGATTCCTCAGGAGTACCATACAGTACTTCTGCAACAGTTCTTTCGGGGATTCCTTCAGGAGTTTTTTCGAAGGTGCTCCAAAAGTTTGTTAAATGATTCCTGATGGTACTCCTGCAGGTTGCTGTTGTTGTTCCGGGGGTTGCCGCTAAAAATTTTTCCGCGATTTCTACTGATGTGGCTTCCTGGATTTCTACAGGAGTTGCTTCTGGGATTTTCTCTGTAGATTCCAGTGTTTCTCCTCGAATTTATCAAAAATAAAATCAGGTAATTTTTTCGAGTGCAGTTCGTGGAGGAATCTCGGAGGAGAGTCCCAGAGGAATCCCGAATTGGACTCCTGGCGGAAAGTACACCTGAAGGAATCCCGATAAGAACTCTCGGAAGGAACTCCTGGAGGAATTCCGCAAAGAGCTCCTGGAGCAATCCTGTAAGGAATTCCCGGATTAATTTAAGAAGAAACTTCTAGATGAATCCCAGAAGAACTTAATTACTTTCAGTCCTGGGCACCCACGGTGGTGCAGAGGGCCGAATTGAAAGATTTCCATCCTGGGCGATTGCCAGCCATCGCCTTGACCTGTGGCCAGGTCAAATTTCTGTCGACTTGCTTGATTTCGTTATTGAGGCAGCGCCGCCATTAGCCTCTGGGTCTGCCTCTGCTGCGATGTCCTGCTGGGTGAGTGTGGCCGACCCACCTCCATTTTCGCTCCCGAATTTCTGTCGCTATCGGTTTTTGATGACATTCACGATGGAGCTCTACGTTGGAGATCCAATTGTGAGGTCACCATGCACCAATCATATACCGCAGGCATCTATTGATGAAGACCTGCATCCGTGGAGTGTTCTCTATTGATACACACCAAGTTTCACTGGCGTACAACAGCACAGATTTCATGTTCGAGTTGAAAATTCGGATTTTGGTGCGTCGACTGATCTGGTTGTTTTTCCATACATTTCTTAAACTCGCAAAAGCAGCCCTCGCCTTCTTGATCCGTGCACCTTTGTCTATCTTGGTGCCGCCATTTGGCTACCAAGATATTGAAAGCTTTCAACATTCTTCACTGATTGCCCAGCTACCGTAAAGCTGGAAGGGTTGACCGGGTTTACATCCAACGATTTGGTCTTGTTGACGTTGATGGTAAGACCTGCCGCTGAGGAGCGATTGGCAAGATAATCGAGCTTGCTCTGCATATCAGAGCAACGTCATCAGCCAATTCGAAATCATTTACATAGGTGCTCCATGGTAATGGGTTGCCACAGCAATCCACATGTTTCCGTGATTGAGACGGTCGAAAGCTTTTTCGTAATCAATGAACAACAGGTAGAGAGACTCTTGGAATTCATTGATTTGCTCCTGTATGATACGGAGCGTGACAATATGGTCCACACAGGATCGTCCGGCACGGAATCCTGCTTGCTGCCGTCGGGAAGTTGCTTCAATCTTCTCCTGTATCCGGTTAAGGATCACTTTGCAAAGGACTCTGAGAATAATACACAGTAACATGATGCCCCGCCAATTATTGCATACAATCAGGTCTCCCTTTTGGGTACCTTTACCAAGACGATTTTTTTTCGGAGTGCCTTCTAAGATTTCTGCAGTATCTTAGTAATCAGCAATTATTTCGCATGAAGTTCTACCCGTGGTTTCTATTAGAGCTTTTCCAGGCTTTTCTTCGTAGTTGTTAACCGGATTTTTGCAGTGATCCACCTGATTTTTTTTTTCTACAGATGCTCTTCTCGGAATCCCTACCAGAAATAGTCCCGAGATTCTGGATGTTCCTTTGGGATTTCTTGGATAGTTGCTCCCGAAGCTATTGTAGGGATTTTTCCATGAGTCTTTCTTCGGAACTCCTTGTAAGAAATTCCCGGAAAAATATCAAGGTGAAATCTAGCAGGAAACTACAGAAATGAATCTCGAGAGGAACTTCGGAAGGCATCCTAAAAATAACTATGACATCTCGGAAAAAAAAAAGTTCTGCGGGTTAGGTACACCAGGGCAAGTTGAAACGGGTGGTGGGGCAAGATGAAACTCAAAGTTTTGGAAAAGATTTCAATTTGGACAATTTGGAAAATTATCCTTCATTAAAAGATTGATTGATTCAAAAGCCATGTGTTTTGACATTTCGTGTTTATCATAATAAGATAACCCGCTGTTCCATCTTACCGCACCGGTTCCAACTATTGGCCCCGATGTGCCTTAGTCCTGGAAGAAAATATTAAGAAAAGTCAAAGAGCATTTGGAACAACCTTTAAAAGAAATCCCAGGAGAAACTACGGGCAAAATTTCGAGAGAAAATCAAAGAGGAATATCGGAAAACTCTCTGGAAGAAATCTTTGAAATAACTTCTACAAAAATCTTGCTAAACTCCCGAGAGAAACGGCTAGAAAGCTATCCCGGAAAATTACTTAGAGAAATTACTAAAGTAGCTTCGAATACAATTTGGAACGATCGGGGTAATCCAGTGAGAAACTCTGGAAGCATGTCGGGAAATATTCTGGTAGAGAAAAATCCGGAGACCCTGTGAAAAACTCCTTCAGAAATTCTAAGAGGAAGTCTGGTATAAATCTCAGGATCAACTCTCAGAAATCCCAAAAGAACTCCCAAGAAATCTCGGATCTCCTGATTTTTCGAAGAGTTCATTTCTTCTTCAAATTAATTTTCTGAAGCAATTTCTTGCAATTCACCTAAAGGTTTTGAAGGAGTTTTGCAAAACAAAAGTTCTTGAATGAATTTAGCGATTCAGTAAAATTTCTTAGATAAGAATCTTTGATTAGCCGGGGCCCGTGGCGTAGTTGGTCCCACGTTCGCTTCATATGCGGATGGTCATGGGTTTGATTCCCAGCATGTGTAGATATTAGATATTAGATTCACAGAAACAGCTCGTACACTCTTCTAGATGCGAAATTTCGATATTTTTTTGTTTACCTAGATCACTAGTAAACCTAGCTAGATTGCCGTACAACAATCTTTGCGAATTTCACGATTTTGTGGACGCAGGAGCTGATTTTGTGAAAGTGCAAGGGTTACACATTTTTGGTGTAGTCTGGAAATTATGCACTTTAGTGCTGATCGGTTTTAGGGTGTTTATGTATAAGTTTTGAAAACCGTATAGGTTTTATAAAAATTTGGATTATTTTTGAATTATAAACTTTCGAAATTGTCCCCTGGAAAAACCTGGAAAACTCAGGAAATTATCTTTTGAATTGCCACCTTGAGTCTACGAAAGGGTAGGGGTTCTTAGATGGCCAAAAATCTACGTAGTCTACGTGGTTTATGGTCAACGTCAGTGCCCTCTGGAAAGATTGACTGATGGCTTTCTCTCGCTGAGTCCCACTATTTACACCTTGTCTTTAAAAATGCTTAATGTGACTATTTTCTGAAAGTCCTTGCCAAAAAAAGTAAGAAAAATGCATTTGATTACTCAAATTGGTGGACCCCCCGTTAGTTGGAGCCACATCAATTCTTGCGGATCTCTCGATTTTGGTCAAATGTTGGTTCATTTGAACTGTTATAACTGGAAAGTTTCTTCTAAAACTCCCTCAAAACGAAACGTTGTTGAAAAGAGGAAAGATAGAGCTACTATTTACAGTTACAAAAAGATAGGTCGACCATATTGATTTTGGTCGCCATCTTGGATTTTTATACCAAAACTTGTTTTAACCAAGTTAGCAACCACCGATTTTCCGGCACTTGGCCCTTGTACGCAAAAGTGGAATGATTTACAAAACTGCAGATAACTTTTGATAGGAAAAACATACATATCTAATTTTTTGATATGATGTGTAGAAATGTCTCAGCTTGCAATTGATCTAAAAATTTTGAAAATCGGTAGTTGCCAATTTGTTTAACAAAAAGTTTTGGTAAAAATCCAAGATGGCAGCCAAAATCAATATGGCCGATCCAACTTTTTATAACTGTAAATAAGCTCTATCTTTCCTCTTTTCAACAACGTTTCATTTTGAGGGAGTTTTAGAAGAATCTTTCCAGTTATAACAGTCCAAATGAGCCACCATTTGACCAAAATCGAGGGGTCCGCAAGAATTGATGTGACTCCAACTAACGGAGGGTCCATCAAGTTGAGCAACCAAATGCATTTTCGTTAATTTTTTAGCAAGGACTTTCAGAAACTCGCCACCTTAAACATTTTTAAAGACAAGTTGTAAAAAATGGGAAGGTCTCAGCGTGAGTTACCCTGCCTGATACTAATTAGTCCGCGCTGCACAGTGGTTCGAGCCCCATATGAGGGCGGCCATAAAAATGATTTTATCGAGTTTTATGATGAACCCGCTATATTTGATGCATATTTGCATTCCAAATGCGTTTTTGTATTGTTTATTAAAAATGGGCTCAATCGAGTTTTAGGCCTTACGGAGCCGAAATTCATTATTTTGCAGTTTTGGATACCAACTGATTTGGATATACTAATATTAGTTTAGGCGGTCCACGGTAGTCAAAACTGCTTAAGAATAGTGCAACACACATAATGTAATGAATAGAGAGGGTGAAAGTTGGAAAAAAGTGTTCCGTACAATGCAATGCGGGAGGTATTTTTTAGTTTTTGAGCAAATTGAAAGTACGACACTTAAGTGATTACCACCAATCTGGTCGCAAACGGTCGCAGCTAAATTCGCCAGTAAATCATTGTTTAAGATTATAGGGAAGTTTTATAGAAGAACATCGGAAGGGGTCGGAAGGGGAAACATTTTTTTCGGCATGTTGAAAATTTTCAGTTTTTTATACTTTGTGGAAAAAAGCATCTAATTCAGTCACACTTATTCAAATAAAATGATAAAAAATGGCATCTTAATTTGTGATAAACATCGATTTCAACTATGTAAGAATCGAACACAATCAACCAAATACATGTCGAATGGATGAGACTTTTTAATGGAGTGATAAATGCATAAAACTGAAATTAGAAAAATTCAAATAAAATATCTACTCAAGAACATCTATTTTCATGAGTTCTGCGGAAAAGTTTCGGCATACATTTTATAAAAGTAATGATTGTTCCTAGTTATTACAGCATCAAACTTGATGTTTCCGCAATGATATCACAGTTTCATTGAGGTCAAATTTTTGGATTAATGACCTATGGCGGAACCACTGTGCGCTGTTTTGAATAATGTAAAAGGAATAAGTTTTGCGGGCTTCGATCATACGATAGTGGTCAGAGGAGACAATATATTATAAAAGGCTCATCACATCAGGTGTCGGCGTAAGTTCTCGATTTTCGATTAGGGTTTCCAATTGCCTGTATAAAGTCAACTGGAGACAAGATAAACTTTGACCATTGTTTTTACGTTGAATTGCACTCAGTAGGAAAGAATTGCAGTTGTTAACTGCGCATTTTTTCCTATGAACGAGTACATACCGATTGAGTGCACTGGAAAGTATTTTTTAATTAGGGCGACTTCTAGTGAATTTCAATTTTATTTTCACACTCCGCACATGACTCAAAGCCTGTCGTCCAGCGCTAAATGAATCCCTCACTCATCATCACCACCGGATCTGCTTGCAAGTGCCAGCAGCAGCAGTGAAGGTTGTCTGTCACCGCCAAAAACAGAACATGTCCTCATGGTCCGTCCCACAGTCTTGCACCGAATGGTGGCGGTGTCACAGAAAAAAAAAATTCGTTGCAAAAGGTCAAACCCAGCAGACTCTTCTAACCCGTGGCCGTGCGGGGTAATTAGGAGGCGGTGTCGTTGGAGGCGCAGGAAATGAGTCATCGTCAATCGAGCGCATACGCTTCTCAACCATCGCGTCGCAACCAACTGACTAACGAGTGAGTTAGGGAATGAGACGAGGGATTCGCGACGAAAATGGAACAGAGTCCGTAGAAGGATGAAGACGCCTTTTATACTTACTCTCTCTAATACTGGTTACTGTCGTCGCATGTTTCTCGCATCCCGTCGTGAAGCAACGACATCAACGACCGTCGACCGGTATTTCTGAGTTTTGCCGCAGGTTTTTGCCACACGCGCGCGCGGCGGTACCGGGGCCATCGCTGATGAGGATAAAATGTGAGTAAACAACACCTCAGGCTCAATAGCGCGGCTCTTCTGTTTGGGGAATCTCGAACGTGTCCGGATGGAGATGATGGCGCATCACCGGTGGATGAAGCTTGATGGCAGTTTTTCTTTTCGGGATGGAGTGCAGGATTGTAAATAAGTATCCGTAGAATGACTAGAATTTCTGAATCATAATAAATTGAGAAAGTGATCTACTGCTTTGCTTGTCTAACTTTTGTTGGAAAATCTGTTGGCCCTTCGATTCCTACCAAAACTCAAACAAATGCGGTAATGTATAAGATCTGCAGCAGTGGGCGAGTGATTGCATCATCATTTATTATTTAATATGTTTTTCCCATATTGACATGTATTATGACGTGGCAAGTCCAATTCTTGCCAATATAAAATCACTAGTACTCGAACACTGAAGATGCCTAGTCTTAAACCTCCCCACCTAAAACTCTGATTGAAGTTCTTGCTAGGATTCAGAAATATGTATACTCAGGAGATATGTCACTAATTTCCACCGAAAGTATCCTCAAGATTTTTCTGTTGATGTCGTCTAGAATTTTATCAAATTTTCTTCACAAGTATCAATACAAGGTTACTTTGGCTCTACTTCTTTGAAATTGCTCCTAAGATTCTTTTGAATTAGAAGCAAGAAGAAGTTTAACTTTACTATAGTTTGTTATAAAGAGCTTAAGTTTAGCAATTTTTACTAAAGACACCTTCCATCATTCCATCCAACTGTATTTTCCATTCCATGTTCGAAACCCACACTTATCCGCGTAGACAAATTCCCCTATGCGCCAGGCTGCTGCTGCTGCAGCAACATAACTCGAACCATGTTAACGTCTTTCGCCACACTAGATATCGCGTTGTGTCGTCGCCGCAGCCGCCGCCGCCCGCGAACGAGATATTTTTAAACAACCGAAAAATAAAACTAGTGCAAGCGATTCCAACTATTTGACATGGTTTCTCTTCCTTCATCCACTTCACGGCACTAGCAAGTAAGCAAGCAAGCAAGCACTAGTAACCTGCCGACATATTCAATTTCTCATCCATTCAACTCGCGATGCACATTGTGAGGGGGAGGGAATCGGAGTTAGATGGGCTGTTGAAATGAAAAATCTGAAAAATTTCAGCCAAATCGGTTCATTAGAAACCAAGCATCACATCGTCAAACTTAGCCATATTGTATGAAAAATAGCTGGTGGTCTTACTGTTTTGTTCGACACTGTATCTGTTAAACCTCTCAGTTTATGGTATACTTTGCTACAAAATGCGTTATGTTGATGTTTAAGCTTGGTCTCCAGTAAGCCGTATGGATCAGGCTTCGGATCGCCAATCCGGAGCCGGTGGGTTCGATTCCCATTCGATTCGGGAACTTTTCTCGGCTTCCCTGGGCATAGTATATCATTGTCATTGCCTCACAATATACAAATTCATGCAATGGCCGGCAAAGAAAGCCCTTCAATCAATAACTGTGGAAGTGCTCAAGAACACTAAGTTGAACAGAGGCAGGCCAAGTTCCAGTGGAAACGTAGAACCACAAAGAAGAAGAATGCTTCAGCTTTTAAGTAGTAGTTGGTGGTCTAATAGCTACCGTTTTTGCTTTGTATGTAGAAGGTCTTATATTCAATTTTTGGCCCGTCTCCTTCCTCGAACTTAATCGCCGGAGTCAAAAAAGAATTTTGAATTTGTTTCTTTTAAAAACTTTATTCAATAATGCATGTGAAAACAACCGGTACCCGGAACTGGCCAAATGAGTGATGATTTCGCGATAAATGTCATGATATCATGACTTGTTTTTCCGTAACACAGTGTCGAAGTCACATTTCAATATTAAATGCTATAAAGGTTAAATTTTGTTATGAAATCATGATGGTGGGTTGTTTGGGGAGAATGTAGCAATATTCACAGCTTCAAAAGAAGGAATTGTTGTCAACACCTTTCACCTTTTTGAAATGTTGGTGGTCATTCCATAGTGCATGGAAAAAAAACTAAGTATCGTAATCCGGGGTAACATTGATCAGAATTTTCGATCTTTCTTGAATAATTCTCTTGTTAAAGCAAACGTTCCATGTTTTATATTTTCAAAATAAGTACTGGTTCTCTGAGTATGTATTGAGCTACTCGAAAAAGTATTGTAAAACTTTAAAACATGTTTAAATAGACTTTTTAATCTAATTTTTGATTTTGTTGATTTGGTGTTCGTTTGTTTACTTACTAAATTTGGAGTCGCTTATTACGAATATATTGCCGAAACTTTTACAAAATATGTCTTTTTGAGTTATTTCACGATTAAAATCCTCCAAACCGCGAAAACCGCCTAAAGGTAGGCGATGGCTTAAGGAATTGTCAGCCTACTTTTAATAAATCGTATATTTTATGGAATAAGAGCATTTTCATAAAAGTTTCGTTTATTACATCCAACTCTAAGATATCATATTGAAGTAATACAGTAATTTTGAACCTCATATTGTATCTAGTATTTATGCCATGCATGAATGTTTGACAATGTATCTCATTGCGTTACGAAACACAGTTATGGACAAATCGATTTATTTCAATGTTTATGAAATCCAATTTTCATGAATTATATGAAATTTAATAGCTAAACAATATCAGATTACGATATACCATTCGATAGCAGAAACTGATTCTATGTAAAATGCTTGTTTGGACATTTCATGAGGTCGGTCAAGCCGATCAATGTTACCCCGCTGATCAATGATACCCCGTTTTACAGTACCTAAAGCTGGCAAAATGAGTCATGATTTCATGGTAAATGTGTGTTTTCAGTCATGGAAGAAAACACCATGAAACAGGTCACGATATCATGCCTTGTTTTGCCGTAACACAGTCTCGACGTTACATTTTTTTAGTTAATACTAGAAATGGATAAATGTACCATGAAATCATAATGCATGTACTACCGTCTACCCCCGTTGGTTTGAACGACACCTTAGGCAAACCAATGGGGTTCATTTTTGAACTTCTAGTAACCCTTTACCATCGAAAAACACACATACGGAAACCCTTTTTGCTGTTTTGTTTTGATTATGTGTTTCGTTTCAAACCGTTCCATGAGCAGAATGACGTTTGAACCATTTTTAGTTTGAACGATGTGCAGATTAGTGGGGGTCAAATTAAAAAAATGTTTAGATTAAATGCGGTCAAACCAACGGGAGTAGACGGTATGAAACTTATGAAACCAGGCTTCCTGACACTAGTACTACTGATTTCAGCATATTTCAAAAAGGCTTACTGCTTTTGGAAACATTACCTAAGTGAATCGTATTTTAAATTTTTAATCCGTTTCCATTATCGGAAAGAGGAGAATGCGAATAAAATTCACAACGTTAAAGGAAGGTATAGTTGTCAAAAGCACATACGACGCCCTTTTGAAATGTTGATTCCCAATTCTTTCAGTTCCATTAGAGTTAACTGACAAATCGAAGTCATGATATTATGACGCGTGTATTCTAGAATCATGACACAACTTTACCAAACTTTAAGCTTAATTCTTGAAACTGGTAGAGTCTTGGTTCCCTTATTAGATAAAGCGCTCCCATATTCGTCATACTGAGAACAAAAGAATGTGGCGCTATTCGTTTTGTTTCTTATTTATGATTTTTGTTAGAAGTGAGAACGTATGAAAACAAAAAGAAAGGAATCAATCGGTACCGTAATCGCTTACACTAGTTTACAGCTTTTTTGAACTCGGTAAGCTCATGATCGTTTTTGGTGTAGAATCATGCCCTGAGTTCGGAAACTCGAAGGAAAAAAAATACACTAGAGCGGATTTTTTTTCGACTTTCCATACAAGGTAGATGATTTGAAATCGACTTTTGTTCTATTTTTTAGCAAAGTCGCTCATTTCACACATCTCCTTCTCCGTAATCAATGCATCGATTGAGCTGAATTTTTTACTGTAGCTCGCCTACATATGATATGCCAAATAAACGTTGAGAAAGAATTTTTAAATTGTTTTTTTTTTTCTTATTGAAAAAATACATTTCTTCATATATTTTTGGAAAATTTGTTAAAACTTAAGGAGATCGTCCCCAAAACTCGCCAATATCTTCAATTTCTTCAATCTGACGCAAAACCTGCATTCAGATGATCAAATGGTATTATATTCAGCTTTTAATTTATGGAAACAGATTTATTATTGGTTGAGCAAAACGCAAGATATTTGAATTTTATTAAATTCCATATTTTAAAAAGTTTTAAAACTCGATATTGAGCTAAACCTCAAAAATTGTTCTACTTTAAATTTTTTGAAGCACGGTTTCGAAATCAGCGCTAAATTATGCTTCAAAATTTTTGGTCGTTGACAGAAGTTCACGACTTTCGTTTTATTTTGTAAACTAGTGTTATTTTCGAATACGATGATTACTAAGGGCACTCGTACCCTATATGTGATTTATTATTCCGGTTTTATTGTTTAACATTTTATATGTGGGAAACGTTAGGAGTCTCCAGTTAGCCTAGTGGTTAAGGCTATGGATCACCAATCCGGAGACGGCGGGTTCGATTCCCGTTCCAGTCGGGAAAAAAATCTCGACTTCCTGGGCATAGTGTATCATTGTCCTTGCCTTACAATATACAAATTCATGCAATGGCAGGCAAAGAAAGCCCTTCAATTAATAACTGTGGAAGTGCTCAAAGAACTTTAAGTTGAAGCGAGGCAGGCCAAGTTCCAGTGGGGACGTAGAGCCATAAAGAAAAAGCTGTCGAAATTACTTACACTCTTTTGAAATATTGATGCCCATTTTTTCCAGTTCGATTAGAGTTAACTGACAAATCGAAGTCACGATATTATGACTTATGCACTCTAGAATTATGACACAATTTTACCAAACTATAAGCTT
The DNA here is from genome assembly GCF_035046485.1 of Aedes albopictus. Taxonomy (NCBI): domain Eukaryota; kingdom Metazoa; phylum Arthropoda; class Insecta; order Diptera; family Culicidae; genus Aedes; species Aedes albopictus. The sequence continues at coordinate 85,501,497 of NC_085136.1, forward strand.
AATTCATGAAACTGGTAGAGTCTGGATTTTCTTATTAGACAAAGCGCTCCCATATTCATCATACTGAAAACAAAGGAATGAGGCGCTATTCAGTTTGTTTCTTATTTATGATGTTTAGTTGAAAGTGAGCAAATATGAAAACAAAAAGAATGGAATCAGTCGGTGCCGTAATCGTTTATTTTCGAATATGATGATTACTAAGGGCACTCATAGCCTATTTGTAATTTATTATTCCTGTTTTATTGCTTAATATTTCAAATGTACGGGAATGTTGAAAATTAAATGAGAATGCCTGGGAAACACTCGGAGTATTTGAACACCGGTGTACAAAGGATCAATGTAATACCTATAACAGGTTGGAAATGATTTGTTTTTCTGACCCTCAATTCGTAGTACCTGGAATTAACCCATATCCGCCCAGCGTCCTATTTATAGGACAGATGCCCTGAACGCCCAGCGTCCTATAAATAGGACAGTCCTTTTGATGTGAATATCTCCAGAATTATGCAAAGTTTTAGAATACTGTCTTCAGAGAAGATGTTCTCCACACCCATACCTTACTCATTGTGAACAATATAGTTTGTAACTGGTTCACTAGGTGGCGTAAACGATGCTGCAAAGAATGCATATTGTCACGATCTGTGAGCTTCATTTCCAATGCGAAAAAAAAATATTTCCCTGTAATCTTGACAATGGTTAATAATTTACAGACCATTTCTTCGGTCCATTTATTGATTCGAGTTGTTAATCAATACATACAAAAGTCGATGTATGTATGATTGTATGTTTATATGCTTGTATATTTAAATGTTTGTATGTTTGTCTATTTGTATGTTTATATGTATGTACGTAAGTATATATGTATGCCGGAACATAGGCATAACTCTGCAATGCGTCAAGAAATTTCAATCAAATTTGGTATACACATTCCTTAGTATGTGGAGGTGGTAACAGGGATATTGAAATTCAAGATGGCGACTTAGGTTCTAAGATGGCGGTCGAAACTTCAGAATATACGCTTTTTAACGGCATTGCTGCTTCGAATACTATGCAATATGGGTATCTATCGATCAGGCTTCACAAGTAGAACTCAAAAATGAACATTCGACGCTATTTTGAAGTCCAAGATGGCGGACCATATTCAATATGGCGGCCATGGAATGGTAGTTTGATCTATAATACCATGCAATATGGGTATCTATCGATCGGGCTTCATGAGTAGAAGTCAAAAATCGATATTTTATGCCATTTTGAAATCCAATATGGCGAACCATATCGAAGATGGCGGCCACGGAACGATAGTTTGAGCTATGATGCAATATGGATACCGACCGATCGGGCTCCATGAGTAGAAGTCAAAAATGAATAACCGACGCCATTTTGAAACCCAAGATGGCGGTCCATATCCAATATGGCGGCCATGGAATGGTAGTTTGAGCTATAATATCCTGCAATATGGGTATCTACCAATCGGGCTTTATGAGAAAAAGGGTAGAGGGTCATGGTAGATGGTGGGGTAGCGAGTAGGATAAAGGGTGGAGCAGATGGTCGGGTAGAGGGTTTGGGAGAAGGATACAGTAGAGGGAGTGGAGTAGAATGTTAGGGTAGAGGATAGGGTAGACGGTAGGGAAAAGGCTAGATAAATAAATAAAAAAATTAAGCACAATATAGACTAGAGGGTTCGGTAAAGGATAAGGCAATGGTTAAGGTAGAGGCTAGTTTAGAAGGTAGGGCAGATGATAGGGTTGAAGGTTATGATAGAGCGTAGGATAGAGGATTGCAACAGAGGGCAAAGAAGACAGTAAGGTGGAGGCTAGAGAGTAGGGTGAAGAATTGAGATGAGATTACATGAGCTGAGGTTCTTAGTTGAGATACCTTCAGGAATTCTTTCCAGGATTTCTTCAGGCATTTCTTTCGTGAATCTTCTCAGGTTTATTCCCGGGATTCCTTCAGATATTGCTTCCGAGATTGCTGTATGGATTGCTCCGGAGTTCTCTTCAGGGATTTTGCAGGGGTTGCTTTGGGAAATCCTGAAAGGATTTCCTTCATAGTTTCCTTCCAGGATTCCTGCTGTTATTCCTTAAGGGATTCCTCCCGAAAAAAAAATGAAAAAATGTTTGTTTCTTCCGAGATTGTTTTCAGACACTCCTAGATCATAGAGACATCTTCTATAGTTCTTGCAGGAACGCCTGCTCAGCTTCTGGCCGGCATTCCTGTCATAATCTCTCTAAGGATCCAATTAGGTATTCTTTACGGGATTCCTCCAGGAAAAACTTCGGGGATTTCTGCCAAAATTGGTTTATAAAATCCTGAAAGGATTTTTTTCAGAAATTTTACCCAGCATTCTTTCACGGATTTCTTCTGAAATTACTTCACAGATTCATTTTAGTAAACTTTTAAAGTGTTCAGAGAACCCTAATGGAATTCTTTCTATGAGCCGGGATCCTCGCTCGGGATTTATACAGCAATTCCTCCCGGGATTTCTGTGATTATTTCAGGGATTCCTACCAAGCTTTCAGTTTCAGATTCCCTCGGAACTGTACCAGATATGCCTCTCAGAATTCCTTCTGTAAATCCTCCCGGAATTCCTTCGGCGATTTCACATTATATTTACGATGTAACTTTGATAGTACCCAGAATAACACCAAAAAACCCACATATTTTTTTACGAATAAACAATCATTGAGTGGTATATGTTTGTACCAGTGGAGAAGCCATGTAGAATATATCTGATTGAAATTTTATATCAAAACATGGAATGATGATGAACCTGGGCGTGTTAGTGGAATACCTGTAAATACGAGACACCGAAGACGACCTTATAATTGAGGTTGAAATACGTATCTGTCAAAGGATACAAATTAAATGGAACAGTACTTGACACGATTTTCTTTTTTAAATATGAAAAACTTCTGAAAAGTTTACGTATGGTGAGTACGTAAAAAGAGTTTGTGGAGTGCTGAAGGAAAAACTCAATTACTTTATTAGAAATCATTAACTGTGTAAAATCTAACTTCTAAAGTATTTCAACGTTTGCTTATGCCACACATAGTGAGCTCTGTTTATTTAATTTGTTAAAAAAATAAGAAATGTTGAACACTGCAGTCGAAATTATATGAAATTACAAGAACCATGCATTGCATACTTTTAGGCGTTTATCGGGTTATATTTCTGTACCAATCTATAAGTCCTTTTTTCTATTCTTTTTGAGTGGTTATCGTCTCTCTCATTTGTTTAGAGCTGTATTGTATCTATACGGATCAGAATATAACGATAGCGTAGAAGTTGGGCTGAAATAGAACTCGAGAAAATTATCAGATATTGAGGACCTACAATGAAGATTTTTTTTGGAATTACACCATAGACTTCCATTTTTTTCATCAAATCATGCTCATTTTATTGGAACTTGACCTATGATAACAAATTTTTTTGAAGATTTGAATTGTGAGACACCTTGGGCGTTAACGGGTTAAGCGCTGTCATTATACATAGATAAAGAAAAAAAATGTGCAAAAGTATCAATTTTGCATACAAAACAAACATACTAATCTTCTTTTGTAGAAGTTCCTCAACTATTATAGTATATTACGCACACTACGGTTCTGAAAATTCAACACTAACACTAACAACTTAAAAAAAAAACACTTTGTTGTCTCAACACTTAATTGACCAATCCAAATTCCTGTGTGGTAGTGGTTTGTGTTCAGATTTCCCGTGTTAATCTATCTGTAAGAACTTCGTAAACATCTTTTGTTCTCACGTATATGGATAGGCTTGCATTAGGTTTCGTGAAACTTTTTTGGACAACTCAATACCGTTGATCAAAATGGGCGTCACAATTGGCGTCACATTTTTATGTAATGATTAGGTAGATTGCACCCGTTTGTTTTGATGTGTGATTTTATGACTGCTTTACAGCTTTATTACTCAACGTCATGGTTCCATGATTCAATGTCATGATGTCTGTCTGATAAATGGAATCAAGAAAAGGTTTGTCCTCACGCTTTTGGTCACCACGACTTTTAAATAGAAAATTCCTAATCTTATCGTCGTTATCGTCAATACATGTATCTTGCAAGTTATAAGTTTTCTTCTTTCTCGACCAAGGGATCTGTATTTTGTTTTTTTTTTTTACAAGCGTGATTTTTCTGCGTGCAAAAGGATGATCACGATGATGTTGATGTCTGGCTTTTGTTCCTTTTTCCAGTCCGATTGAGGGTCCAATAAACATAACTTCAAAACAGCAGTTTTTGACACCCATTTTACCCCGACCTCCCGCGCATAGTGTGATATCCCACGATTCTCACGACGACCGTGTCAACTCCGACGACGACCAACGACCGAATGTTATGAAAGAAGACCACATCAAGATCGTCGCAAGAAAACAAGCAGCTCTAATTTGTCACACCCATCGACGACGACGACGACGACGACGGCACGGTCGTAGTTTTTAGTGGCTGCGTTTAGTTAAGAAAGACAGAGGAACAAAAAAAAAGACTGCTTTTCGGGAACTATTTTTATAACACCCGTCCACCCGGTTCAGTCAGTCAGTTGGTCGGTCGGTTGTCGAAAAATCGCATCTCGCTGGCTGCCGGTTCGGTGAGAGACCGTTGACCGTTGTTGTCGAAAGCAAGGTGAAGTAGTCGCACCACTTTCGGAGAGATTTGTATGTTGTGATATGGACGAGGAAAGAGATCACTGCAACAACAGGTCTATACTCAGTTGAACTACCCAAGAAGATGATGGTGATGATGATGTTGCTGCTGCTAGTTACGCACTTCTTCTCGATTTAGTTTCTCACCGCGTGTGGTGTACCACAATATGGAGTTGCATTGTTGCAGCCTAGCTTAGCTGTGTACGCATCTGCTTATACAATGTTGCGTTTTCGGGGCCGGCCGATTGTATGTGACTATGTACACTCTTACGTAAACGGGTGATGGCCTAAAATGGGCTCGTGGGGAATGTGACCGGCGATTGAGAGATCGGTCGACCGGCGAATGTTGTAAGAGTTCATTGTCTTGTTTTGATTTTGGTGAGCGTCGTTGATAACATTTGTGAACCGTCGTCAGCGATGATTAGTTGGTTTGATAGTCTGGCATTTTCGGTTTTGTGAACTTGAAAAAACGCTGTACAACGTCTGAAGTTATTCTTTGCTTTATATTGATGGAACTAGTTGTTTTAGTGTCAGTAATAGAACTATAAGTATAGAATGTTGTTTCTAACAATTGCCGTTGTATTTACTAACCTATTGTCTATGAGTCATTTATAGATATTCATTTATTTGGTCAATAGAGTCATGGTTCAGAGGCATAAATCCTTGTTGGGGATGGGAATTGATCTAATGACTTCCAACTTCTGCAACGACATTGCAGCCAACTATACCAACACGAACACTAACCATCATGGAAATGGAAAAAATTAGCTTCTCACTATGTCTCTTCTATATAACCAAATTCAATTATATATAAGTGGCTTTAACCAAGAGTCTGTTAATTGTGCATCCCTATATATTTATAAACTTATATTGAATATGTTGACTATCTGTTTATATGACGCAACAACTGATTTCTAATTATGTGTTTTTGTTCTCTTTCCAGGTACGTTTTATCAGAAATTTAGCATGTTTATAAGGTATGTGACTATTGCAAAAGTTAACCCGTTGGGATTCATGATGGAAATGATCTACGATTTCCATTTTTTTATGTTCCCGCAAAATGTCTGCACAGTTTCAATAGATTGAATATTGGATTGAAACAATCGTACAAGGGACTGAAAAGGTACAATTTTAGCTACTTTTATCGGCGCCTTGGGGAATCAAAATAACTGTTCCGAATTTGTCGACTGTGCTCAGGCACAGTCGAAATTTCGGAACAAATCTAAAACAATCAAAAATTTTCTGATTCCCTAAGACTGCTACGCCGATAAAAAAAAAAATAAATTATGCATATCATTTGATTTCTCTTAAGTACTGAAAAGGTACAATTTCTTCAAAAAAATATAAGGTAACATTATCTGTCAGTGCATGGACGAGTTTTTTTTCCGAATGTATCAAAACTTGCTCCTCTCCGACTAGCGCTTTCAATCCAAGCGGTAGCTATACGCATGAGTTGGTGACATAGCTTCAGAAGCAAGTGGAAGCATTACTTGCCGATCAGACTAAGGCCGGGGTGGCCTCTGATGTACATAGTAGCCGTCTCCATTCCACTCGGTCCATGGCTGTTTGTCTCCAGTTCCGCACTCTGCGTAGGGTCCGCAGATCGTCCTCCACTTTGTCGACCCACCTAGCTCGCTTTGCTCCACGTCGTCTTGTACTGGTCGGATGACTCTCGAGAACCATTTTAGTCGGGTTGATTTGATATACGACATCCTGATGACGTGACCCGCCCACCGTAGCCTCCCGATTTTCGCGGTATGGACGATGGTTGGTTCTCTCAGCAGCTGATGCAGCTCGTGGTTCATTCGCCTTCTCCAAGTCCCGTCTTCCATCTGCACTCCGCCGTAGATGGTACGCCACACCTTCTGTTCGAAAACTCCAAGGGCGCGTTGGTCCTCTGCACGTAGGGTCCATGTTTCGTGCCCATAGAGGACTACCGGTCTAATCAGCGTTTTGTAGATAGTTAACTTCGTGTTACGGCGAACTTTATTCGATCGTAGAGTTCTGCGGAGTCCAAAGTAAGCACGATTTCCTGCCACAATGCGCTTCTGAATTTCTCTGCTGGTGTCGTTGTCGGCGGAGCCCAAGTACACGAACTCTTCAACCGCCTCGATTTCATCACCGTCGATATAAATTCGGGGTGGCGGGCGCGGAGCTTCCTCCCTGGAGCCCTTTGCCATCATGTAGCGCTTCCCGAAATATTCAATAGTAGCAGTAAAAGTGTTTTGTTCCTTTCCTTTCCTGGAACTGATCCCAGTACCAGTTCTCCCAGTCCATCGTTCCGCCTATAAATCGTTGGGTTCACGGCCGAGCCCAAACACCTGGCTTCACACTTTAGTCGGATGTACGTTTCCGCCATCGTCTCAAATTTACGAGCTATAATATCAATATCATCAGCGAAACCAAGAAGCTTAACGGACTTCGTGAAAATCGTGCCAGTCGTGTTTATCCCCGCTCTCCTTATTACACCTTCTAACGCAATGTTGAACAGCAAGCACGAAAAACCATCACCTTGCCGTAACCCTCTGCGAGATTCGAAGGAACTCGAGTGTGTCCCTGATAGTCGAACTACGCGCATCTTTCGATCCATCGTCGCCTTGATTAATCATATCAGTTTATCCGAGGATCCGTATTCGTGCATAATCTGCCATAGCTGTTCTCGATCCATTGTATCATACGCCGATTTGAAATCGATGAGCACGTGATGTGTGGGCACGTTGTATTCGCGGCATTTCTGCAACACATGGCGGATGGCGAATATCAGGTCCGTTGTAGCGCGTTCACCCATGAATCCAGCCTGATATTGCCCCAAGAACTCTCTTGCAATCGGTGATAGACGGTGGCATAAAATTTGAGAGAGTACCTTGTAGGCAGCACTCAGTAGTGTGATCGCGCGATAGTTCCCGCAATCCAACTTGTCGCCCTTTTTGTAGATGGGACACACGATACCTTCCATCCACTCCTCCGGTAATACTTCCTCCTCCCAAATCTTGGTAATGACCCAGTGTAGTGCTCTCACCAGTGCTTCTCCATCGTGTTTTAGTAACTCGCTTGGTAGTTGATCTGCTCCAGCGGCTTTGTTGTTTTTTTCAACCGGCTAACCTCCTCTTCAATCTCTTGGAGGTTAGGGTCTGGAAATCTTTCGTCCTGCGCACGTACTCCTAGATCTGTTACCGCGTCACCTTCGATGTTTGCAACGTCGCCATTGAGATGCTCATCGTAATGCTGCCGCCACCTCTCGAGCACCTCACGTTCGCTCGTGAGAATATTCCCGTGATTATCTCGGCACATGTCGGCTTGCGGCACAAAGCCTCTGCGCGAGCGGTTCAGCTTCTCGTAGCACTTTCGTGTGTCCTTGGCGCGGTACAACTCTTCCATCGCTTCGCGATCTCGTTCTTCCTGCTGGCGCTTCTTCATTCGGAAGACTGAGTTCTGCCTGTTCCGCGCCTGTCTGTAACGTGCCTCATTCGCTTTCGTACGGTGTTGAAGCATTCTCGCCCACGCTGCATTCTTCTCGTTTTTCAACTGTTCACATTCGCCGTCATACCAGTCGTTTCTGTGATTCGGAGTCACGAAGCCTAGTGCTGTAGCCGAGGTACTACCTATGGCGGATCGAATGTCCCTCCAGCCATTTTCAAGTGTAGCTGTGCCAAGCTGCTCTTCCGTTGGTAGGGCTATTGCTAACTGCTGCGCGTAGTCTTGAGCCACTTCTACTTTACGCAGCTGCTCGATGCTGAGCCGCGGCGTTCGACTGCAAAGTTTAAGCATCGCTGGCCGTTATTATTCGATACGGCGTGCAGGTTGTTACGCTCGATTACCGGTCTGTACATTTCCTCCCTTCCTCCCTTTCTACCTGTCGCCGACAACGATTTTCACGTCTCGCGGCGAGCAACCATCGTATGTTTGCTCTAACTGCGCGTAGAACGCTTCTTTCTCGGCATCAGGTCTCTCTTCGTGTGGGCAGTGGACGTTGATGATGCTGTAGTTGAAGAAACGGTCCTTAACATGCACATCCTTGCGTTGATCGGCTGCCACCCGATCACACGTTGTCGCATCTTGCCCAACACTATAAATCCTGTTCCCAGTTCATTGGTGGTGCCACAGCTTTGGTAGAAGGTAGCCGCTCGATGCCCGCTTTCCCACACTTTCTGTCCAGTCCAACAAAGTTCCTGCAATGCCACGATGTCGAAGTTGCGGGGATGTAGTACGTCGTAAATTATCCTGTCACATCCTGCGAAACCTAGTGACTTGCAATTCCATGTTCCAAGTTTCCAATCGAAGTCCTTATTTCGTCGCGTGGGTCTTTGCCGATTGTATCGAGTCGTATTTTCTCCTATGTTATTCGCAATGGAGATTTTTACGGGTGGCTTATTGGGCCTAGGCCAACACTCTTGTCTCGCCGAAGGGCCATCGTGCCAGTTCTGTTTAACGCCCCAACCAACACTGGGACGACCACGCTGATGTGGCTACCACCTTGGAACTAGCTGGGCGTGGTGCAGCGTTTCTTACTCAGGCGCTGGATGCCAGAACAGACGCTGTTTGAGCCGCACCTCCTTGGTGAACAGACGCTCGGGTCGTACTTCCTCAATCTAGCTAAAGTCAGAAGGACAACAGTGCCCAGGCATCACTACCAGCTAAGCACACAACTGGCGGTTTTTGTCATCGCTTGACCCGTGGAAGCATGAGGTATGAACTTGTGAGGACCAGAGCTATGTTGGACGCTCTCCTTATCGACACACCGTTTTGCAGTCCGAAAGTAAGACAAGTGCTTATCAAAAGTGACAAGACGATAGAAAATACTTGCGTTAACAATCCGCTGTAAAAAAGTCACGTTTAGGTAATTTTTCACTCTTGGGATCTTTTCGGCGTATCAGTCTTCCGGTAAAATCGAAAACTATTGTTTATTCTTCTTCTAACATTTTGATCCATATTTGATTTTTATCAGAGATTCGGACAAACAGATTTTTAAAACTTTTAACCGTCATTAGATATTGAACAATTCCATGATTAAAAAAATAAAGTAGTTGAAATAACCTCTGTTTGTTACTTTTCAAAATTTTGAAATGTGTTCAAGAAGCAACGAACAGTAGTTTGAATTTCGAGGATTACCGAAGGGCATCCATGATGGAATCCCTGCAAGAATTTTGAAGAAATTTCTGAGAGGAATCCTATGAAAATGCCTGAAAGAATGCTTCGAGGAATCCCTTTAGAAATTTCGGAAGTAATTCCTGGAGGAATCCCGGGAAGAGAAGGTGAAGAATTGCAGGGAGAAATCGCGAAGAAAATCCTGGGAGAGTTTCAGGAAGAAATCCTGGGAGAAGTTCCCCATACAACTACGGAAGCCTGGATTGAAGCTTTTAATGAAACTCGAAAGAATTCCCGGGAAAAAACTAGAAATTTCGGAGATATGACTGTCAAAAATTAGTCATCTAAAAAAAAGAGTTTACGTAAACGGTTCTAGCTTCGCGAAAGATTAACCAATTGAGCACAAATTTGTAATATTGATGCACATATACGTCAAGGCACCATTCGCCGTGGATCTAAGAGGATTCGGGGCAAATAAGGGCTGTCATTTGACACCAGTCTTATAAACATTGTTGGTGCCGCTTTTAATTGCCTTCATTATAGGTTAAAATCAAAGCAATATCCACAGAAGTAGAAAATTTTTCACAAAATTTGTTGATGTAGTACAATTAGTAAAGGGTAGTAGGGTCGCCTAATTCCGTGGTAGGTCACCTTTCACCGTGGTAGTAGGTAGTACTTTGTTTAAAAATGATCAAAACAACCCAGCCAAGGGAATTTTCTTCGTTTAAATTCATTTCAAGTAATAACTTGCAAGATTTTATTAGAAAAACGTATGTTCAAATTTTCGATTTTTTCTAGATATATGGGATAATATGGGGCACGGTGAATGGATACCATTGATTTTTAGGGTATCCATTTACCGTGCCTTTTTGTTTCAATTAAAAAGTACGAGTAATCGTACTTTCTTGTTAAACTTACTTCGGTAATGCAAAATACATACCTGATATGTGAATTTATTTGCTTCTTGGTGGAATAAAAACGTTACTACATTTAGTTTATTGCTTAAATCACCTTAGCGCAGTTTTCGTTTTTTCACTATGAATGCAGTGAACGAGCAGAAACCCGCTTCATGTAAACACACTTTAGTGTCAAAATGATACTTTTAAATGTTTCTAATGAGCGTTTTGACATGGTAACAATACATTAGTGTTGTATTGGTGAAATTGAAGGGAAATTGTCATATCATTCAATCATAATATGGAAATAATGAAAAAATATTCGAAGGCACACGGTGAATGGAGCCCCCACGGTGAATGGCGCCTTGACGGTAATAAGTTAAAAAGACAATTACGCCGTCTTCGGCCAGAGGCCGCACAGACTGAACATTACTAACATTTGACAAAGGACAACACATATAACACCCAGTGGCCCAGTGGAGAATTTTCCGTTTGACGAAAAGTTTTCCCCGACAGGAGCGGGAATCGAACCCACACTTCGAGGCTTACGAGACACCTAAACGACTGACGCCGCTAACTGCTAGCCGAAGCCCACAAATAGGTTGACAAACAGTCAAAATTTGATAACTTTTAATGCAGTTTATGCAAAGCTTGGTGAACTTCTCTGTGAGAGAAAAAATAGTTGCCTATGACCAACCCCTGTACCTGAAGGAATCACGGAATGAACCTCTAAAAGAATCCCTTGGAAAATATCTACAAAAATACCGATGGGAATCCTAGGAGAAATCCCTGAGAGAATCCTTAAATGAGTGCCAGTATCAATTACGGGAGGAATCCCGCGATGAAATACTTGAAGGTTAAAGGGCCAGTATATGCATGGGTATTGAGTATGACCCTACTGGGGGTGACATTCAATTCCCGGTCGGTCCAGGAACTTTTTGTAAAGTAAATTTCCTTGACTTCTTTGGGCATAGAGTATCTTCGTTCTTGTCACACGATACACACATGCAAAATGATCATTGACAGAGGAGGCTCTCGGTTAAGTGGAAGTGCTCATAGTACACTAAGATGAGGAGCAGGCTTTGTTCCAGTGGGTAACGTCCATAAGAAGAAGAAGATTTGAAAGACTCCTAGATTTTTTTCTATAAAAATCCCTGAAAGAATCTTGGAGAATTCCCTTAGATGAATCCCATGAAAATCCTTGAGAAATCAATGAAGGAATCCTTTAAGAAATCTCGGGAGTAATCTTTGGAGGAATCCAGGGAAGAGAAAGTGAAGAGATGCCGGGAGAAATCGCGGAGGGAATTCCGGTAGAATATACGAAGAAATCATGGGAGGAGTTCTTGATACAATTACGGATGGTATACCTGAAGGAATCTCGGATGAATGCTATTAATGAAACCCGGAAGAAATCCTGGGATAGAATTCTTGTATGAATCCCTAAAAACAATTAAGGAATTCCGGGAGGAATCTTGGAAGGAATGTAGAAAGGAATTACAGATATAATCAATTTAAGAATTCCGATAGTAACTTGGAGGAATTTCTAACAGAATCTCGGGACGAATATTTGAAGAAATCCCTCAAGCCCTAAATCCCTAAAGGAATCCCGGGATAAATCTCTTAAACCAGTGATTTTCAACCTTTTTCATTCCGTGCACCCCTTTTTGTATTTTCCCAAATCTCATTCCCCCCTTTTTCATTGAACAATTTCAAAACATTAAATTGTGCAGCAGGATGATGAAATTTTATTTAAAAATTATATAATTTTTTAAAAAGGGCCCATATAGCCGAGGCGGTAAACGCACGGGTATTCAGCATGACCATGCTGAGGGTGACGGGTTCGATTCCCGGTCGGTCCAGGATCTTTTCGTAAAGAAAATTTCCTTGACTTCCTTGGGCATAGAGTATCTTCGTGCCTGCCACACGATATACACATGCAAAATGGTCATTGGCAGAGGAAGCTCTCAGTTAATAACTGTGGAAGTGCTCATAGAAGCTGAGAAGCAGGCTTTGTCCCAGTGAGGACGTTACGCCAAGAAGAGAGAGAGAGAGATAATTTTCAGTCACCGTCGATGTCAGCACACTTCATGTTATTTTCGATGTTCAGTCGGAATAGCTGTTGAATAATTCCATCTCTTATGCTCCTCGGGAATGTTTTCTCACTAATTTTGTCAATAAATGATAACAGCATTCAAGCATTGTAAAATTGTAAGATTGGAATTTTCTTGTGCAATTTTGCATTTTAATTGGAATGCTTTGAGAAAATTCACAAATGAAGTGATGATAGTTTGCTACTTCAAATCGAAGTTCCAAACTGTAAAATACAATGAGGTTCATGTGGTAGATAAGATTATCTACCACAGTTCACACTACATGTTCAAAAGTCCGCGCTTGGCTTGGAGTTCAAGAAAAACCTTCACTTCATATTTGACTTCAAAACGATTCGTTACATTTTCTTCTGACAACCAACGCACGTCGGTGTGATACAAAAGCTTTTGATGATTGGAATCTGTACTGGCACGTGAATTCAAAGCGCTGGATTTAACAAAATTAACCATTTTAATCATTTGACCTGAGGCTAAAATTTGATTTGATGCTCGAAGATGTCGGTAGCGTCTTCGATAAAAGTGCTTAACGATGAATTATGATACACTGAACAATTTCTGTGTTGAATATTGGTTAAAACAAAATATTATTCTTGAGTTGACAATTCCCCCCCTAGGATGACGAAATTCCCCCCTAGAGGGGAATTCCCCCCCGGTTGAAAACCACTGTCTTAAACAATATCGGAAAGGAAGCTGAAAAGAATCCCAGCAGAAATCTCTGAAAGAATCCCGAAAGAAATCCTTAACATAATCCATGGAGAAATTAATGAAGGAATCCCTGAAAGATCCTTTGCTGGAATCCCGAGATGATTCCCTTTGGGAATACCGGGGGGAATCTCTAAGAAATTGCCAGGATGAAACCCCAGAAGAATCACTAGAAGTATACTTGCGACTTAACTTATTAATTGTTATACTGCCAGATAACAGCTTTCTTGCTCTGAGAAGATGACTAGCCCTAAATCACGCTGATGGCCCTTCTCAATTTTGTTTCCCTTCCATACACTGTCCATGAAATACGGATACCGCTCCCACCGCGACCGGACCCATTCATCCAGTGGACCATATCTCCACCGATCAACTCGCGCCCAACAGCAGTAGAATATGTACTCAGAATCAAATATCCCATCCGCGTGCAGCACGTTACACGCTAAAACCACTCAGCACCTAGAATGTGAAAACCCTACTCATAAGTGCATAATTTCCAGACCACACTAAAATGTGTAACAGTTACACATTCTCAAAAACAGCTCGTACACTCGTCTAGATGCGAAATGTCGATAATTTTTTTGTTTCCCAAGGTCATTAGTAAACCTAGCTAGATTGCCGTACAATTTTTTTTTGCGAATTTAACGATTTTGTGGACACAGGAGCTGATTTTGTGAATGTGCAAGGGTTTCGCATTTTTGGTGTAGTCTGGAAATTATGCACTTTAGTGCTGAGCGGCGTTGGCGTGTATAGCATGGGCGCCAAACCAACCGACCTAGTGCACCAATTGGGGATATTGTTTCGGTCGATAACACTAGTTTACAAAATAAAACGAAAGTCGTGAACTTCTGTCAACGACCAAAATTTTTTAAGCACAATTTAGCACTGATTTCGAAACTGTGCTTCAAAAAATTTTAAGTAGAGCAGTTTTTGAGTTTTGGCACAATATCGTGTTTTACAACTTTTAAAAATATGGAATTTAATAAAATTCAAATATCTTGCGTTTTGTTCAATCAATTTTAAATCTTTTCTATAAATAAAAAGCTGAATACAATACTATTCGATCATCTGAATGCAGGTTTTGCGTCAGATTGATGAAATTCAATATATTGGCGAGTTTTAAGGACGATCTCCTTAAATTTTAGCCAAATTTCCAAAAATATATGAAGAAAAGTATTGTTTTCGATAAGAAAAAAACAGTCTAAAAATTCTTACTCAACATTTATTTGACATATCATATCTAGGCGAGTTACAGTAAAAATTCAGCTCAATCGTAGCATTGATTACGGAGAATGGAATGTGTGAAGTGAGCGACGTTGCTTAAAAATAGAACAAAAATCGATTTCTAATCATCAACCTTGTATGGAAAGTCGAAAAAATTTCCGCTCTACTGTAATTTTTTTCCTTCGCGTTTTCAAACTCAGGGCATGATTCTACACCAAAAATGATCATCAGCTTACCGAGTTCAAAAATGCTGTAAACTAGTGTAAATAACAGTAGTTGACAAAAAGAAGTAGTAGTATGTATGAAAAGTGCAGAATAAAAAGATAGGAAGACTGAACTACAGTTTAGTCTTCTTATCTTTTTATTCTTAGTTTAGTTTATTTATCAATAAATAGCTTGGGATTCAAAAGAAAATAATTCAAAACAACTTGTTTTCAATTTGAAATTTTTGAAAATAAAATTGCTTGAATTTTGAGAATTTTCTAAACGTTGTGATTTATAAAAAAAATCCATCTCGAAAAGATCTGGGACTGTACTGGGAGTTGAACTTCTGTATGGTCATACCTTTTAGACGCGCGTTATCCATCTAATCCAAATTCAATCGTTACATTGTTCACTATTCAGCATGGAAATTGATCAATGCACGCTTATGTTCTGTTCGTCACTGTATTTCACCTCCTACACTATCACTCCAGTCGAGTGAACGTTTGTCAGTGCCACTTCTGGTTCATTGTTGATAAGCAGCGAGCTATGAGAATGTTGATGATCATTTTCCCGGAAATGGCTTCAAGATTTTAGTTGTTTTATTGTTGTTATTATTTTCGATTTCATCAACCATTTCGTTACCGCGTTGCACTTTGATTCGTTTCGATTCGGCAGTCAGCCAACCAGACCCATTTCGCGGGCGAGCATCAGGCGGAACTTTGATTTTTCAAAGTTGGAATGTTACGACACTATGACAGTTACTGCAGTCGCTGGATTGGATGTAACTCGTGCGGATTTTCATTTTGTTCCAACGGCCGCCGCGCCCGCCGCAGAGGTGTAGGAAAAATTGGAAAATTACTTAATGGGAGCCCGCCGCATTAACTTCGATTAATTTTAATAATTGCATTTGATTGTAGAAAGGAAGGTGCCGAATGCAATTTCTTTTGCGGGCTTTTGAACCAAACCAAAAAGGTGCGGAAAAGGTGGAGTGTGAAACGCAACTTCTGTTGCCTTTGAATCGTCCATCGTCGTCGTTTTCGTCGTCGTTGCACAACCTAATGAAGTGGGAAATACTGGCCGGGCCGGCAATCGGTTGACGACGGGTTTTTGGAAATGTAACCGATTTTCTTTGATTTTAATTGGTCGGTTACTGATGGGTGTGATGTGACCAATCAGGGGAGATTTTTATGCGAGATGAGATACGTTGTTGGTGCGAAATGTTTCAAAAACGATTTTTAATAATTTTACTAATTTTCAAGAGGAACTGCTCAAACATTTGACGAACATTGTTTGGGTGTATCTCATGAACGGCGTCTCTCATCCCGACATCTTCTTCTGTTCTCGGTTCTCGGTGTTCAATTTTACGACAACCTGTCACATGCAGTGCCAAAAATCTCACCTTTTCGCAAGATTGCCCGTCCGTTTCTTCCGACAACCACAATTACCCAATGATTAACGATGGCCCATTTCTCTTGGCAGCAATAAATTTCGGCTCGTAAACGCTCACCAAAAACATCCGAAAATTTATGCGGTTCTGATCTCTCCTCTGATATTTATAAACTGACAATTCACTTTCAAGGGTATTTATAAGTCCCTTTAGGCGTTGTTCGTCGAATCGTTTCCTGCTCACTTGAAAGACGCGATTTCATCGGAATCTCATCACAAAAAAATGGGGAAATCAGTTTTCTGCGTAGCCTTCCTTGAACGATTCTCAATTTCCAGAGAATACACGCAGCCCAGAACCTTCCGAGAGAAAATTGCCAACAGATGATATTTATTCCCCTCCATCTTCCGTTGCAAGTGCAATTCAGCCAGAAGGGCAGTGCAGTAGCAAGCAGCTGAGTAACAGAAATAGTTCGCAGCAGAGTACGAAATGGGGCGCGTAACGTGAATCAAGAAAAATACCAACATTTTTCCCATTCCTTCAGAGCAACAATAACATCAGTAGCCGCCCGCGCCGCACAGTCGACCAGTCATCATCGTCACCATTGCCCACTTCACTGCCACCCGTCGCAATCTTCTGTTGAAACCTAGGTTGAAACCGAGAGTGCGAATGGTCGGGACAGTGGTTCCCAAACGGTGGCGATTCAAATACTTGAATTTGTTGAACGAACTCGGTTATTTACTTACAGCGTTCTATTAAACCATATAATCACTTCAACGTTACTTCAGCAAGGCAAGCTGGCTTAATACACAAATCACGAAGGTCTAAATCCTGGAACTAAGTGAGGTCCGTTTGCCTAACTTCCCGAGCAGAAGAAAATAACAAGTGAATAACATATCAAGGTATTTATCTTGAATACTACCATACCTTGATATGCCCTTCATTAGGTGGTAATAAGAGGCAAAATAACAAAAACGAATACCAAAATTTTGTATAAATAACACCTAGAAAATAACAAGTCTTGTTATTCTATTCTATTCTATTCTAGTGCTTGCACAGCCAGTATTGAAAAGCATCCTGGAAATATCAGAAATGCTTCAGATATTTTCTTGTCAATATTAATATTTGCAGCATATCAGGGATGATGTGATACAAATATTAAAACGGCCAGGCCCACTGTGCAGACTAATGGGTTTGAAGATAGTTCAAAAGATTACCCACGTATGAATAACTTAATTGACGCAATTTTTTGAATATGATAAAGGAAGAAACGGGGACAACCGTACCAACCGCTTCATTTGCAGGGGGATGGGGTATGTACGTATAACCGTTGGGAGTGGCGTAGCTAAGAAGGTTAATGCACACTCCATGGTAGTATAATTTCCAGGGATGGGACAATGACATTTACATCGTATGCCCTGGCCCTAATGCCTAAGGCTTAAGCGCCTATACTCGCTCTCTGAAACGAAACAAAAAACTACCGCTACTAATCTCTCCCATTTGCATGGTCAAGTTGGACAAGTTTGGTAAAGAAAATGGTAAGTACAATAACTACAATAAAAAAAATTAGAAAGATCTCACCCAATTTGAACCGGCAATAAATTAAATCATTGATCATAAAAAAAGCTGCATCCATCCATCAATGAGAAAAACATTAGTTACACCATCCTCTTCCTTGTTCTTTGCTTTTTTTTTAACATTGGAGCTTTGAAACACAGATCAAAACGAAAACGATCCGAGGCGGCGTTGTCATAATGACCACCACATAATTCTATTGCACCTCTGTCAGCAGACATCTATCATATTCCGATGCATCGGATTTTTTCACTATTTCTATTCAAAATGTTTTCACCGACTTCGATTTTCACTGCGAAATCCTCAGAACAGTCAACCGACCCACACGCGGATACGACTCGAACTGACTCCACTTGCATCAGTTGCCGGTATCCAACCGACCTAAACACACGAACGGAACATTAAAGTGCAAGGCAACCCATTTGATAAATCCTGCAATCCTCAGCTGATTTTAGTAGCTTGACGGAGAAACACCTGGCGGACGATCGTCAGCGCCAGAACGGCAAGTGTTAGGTGTGCCGCTACTGTAAGCTGATTTCCAGCGGTGGGCACTCGTTGATTGGTATATTTTCTAGAAAATAACAAGTCTTGTTATTTCAATAATGAAAGCATACCTAAAATTTCAATTGCTGTATTTGTTATTCCAAAGTTATTGAATAACAAAGTAATAACATTTCTTGTTATTAAATATCTCATATGTTCGATGACTTCATAATTTAATAGCAAATCTCGTTCTTCGGTTATTTTCACTGTTAAACTAACAAATACTACATCAATACCAAACTCTGCTCAAATACCTCCAACTGTTATTGTGATGTTCTCATAACATTTCGTACAATAACGCAGCAATAACAATTTTAGGTATTAGAGCAGATGTTGCTCTTCGCATGGTATTTGTAAGGTATGCCCTTCTGCTCGGGTTTGGAGAACGATGAGATGAAGGAATCAATACTGCCAGATTAAGTACACAGGTTCGCAACCACTCGACGATAAATCAAGGTTACATACGGATCGATGCCGCCGAACCAAATACATGACAAAGAAAACTTCTACAGTGACTTCGATACCCTTGTGGATAAATTTCCAAAGGGTGACACAAAATCTGCGTGCAGTGGACCTGGTGTGATGATTAAAGCACGTGGCTATCACGCCGAGAACCTGGGATCGAATCCTAAATACTCTCGCACATAATGTGAGTTCTTCCTTCGAAAGGGAAGAAGTAGATAGCATAGCATAGCATAGGCGATTGCACACATCGTCGGTGGCTATACAATGCTCAGCTTCATATGTTTTGAAAAATCTAACACGTAGTGTCGCTATAATAACGTTTGGGATTAACGCCTTTTTCTACGTGTTAGAGTTGGTCGAAACAAGCATCACATTGTATACCTGGCCATGTCTTCACTATCGCTAGGAAAGGGTAAGAATGTTAGTTTAACGTCTACTCGAAGATACAGGGTACTCATACTATCTCCATAGACGTTAAGGAAAAGGAATTTGTGTAAGTAGGGTAGGATTGTTATGAGGAACACTGTTCGACAATCTAGAGCGTAATTGACATTTGATGGATGGTTTACAGATTGGTGGTTTACAGATGGATTACAGCAGTGGTGCTCAGGCTGGAGGATACCGCGGGCCAAATTTGCAATTGGGATCGACCTGCGGGCCGCATAAAAAATCGATGCACAAAAACAACAAAAAGAACTATTCTCAAGCATATTTATTAAAAATCTGAACTGTTCAATTTAGATTCATAAGTTTGGTTCAGAAAAACGTTTGAGCTTCAAATAGAAATTTAAACAAACAATTTAGAAGTTGCCCCTAAAATTGCCTTGAAGCCACTTCAAGAACTTGTCAAGCAGCTTTTACAAGAATTTCTTTGAATCGCTCCAAAAAGGTTTACTGGATTTTCTCCTGAAATTTCTTGTGGAGTTGCTCCAGAAGGTTTTCGAGAAATTTCTTGAAGTTTCTTTTAGTTTTTCTAGAATTCTCTAGGAACATCTCCAAGAACTCCTCTTAGATTTGCCTTTGGTACTGCCCTGAAGTTACTTCAGGAATTCCTCATTAATCATTTCAAAGAATTTCTCCTAGAATAGCTTCCGGATTTTTCCGAAAATTTTCCAGGAGTTTCTTGATGATTTTAGTAAATTCTTTCCATAAATCTCTTCTCAAGTTGATGCAATACTTCATCATTAAATTTCTTCAAAATTTAGATTTTTAGATATTGTTTCCGGAAGTTTCTTCAACATTATTTTCTGAAGTTGCTGCATAAGTTGCTTCAAATTTATTGTTCAAATTTTCCTCAGGCGTTCTAGGCATCTTTTGTGTCTTGATGCAGTTGGTTCTGGAATCTTGTTTATAGTTACTCCTGAAAATTCTCATTTTTGTTGCTCGAGGAATTTATTCCAAAGTTGTTCAAGAAATTTCTGTTGGAGTGGCACCAAAACATTTTTCTAGGAGATGCTCCTACAATTTCCATGCAGTATCGCCACAACTTTCTCATTGAGTTTCTCCATACATTTCGCTTAGAGTTGCTTAAAATTTTTCTCCAATAATATTTCCTGGAGTTTCTCCATAAAAGTATCCAACAGTTTCTCCAAAAGGGCACAGGAGACGCTTTATGAATCTCGCCTGAGATTTGTTCTTTAAGTTTGTTCAGGAGTTTCGCTTCCCTCCTCTCCTCTTCTTGGCGTAACGTCCTCACTGGGACAAAGCCTGCTTCTCAGCTTAGTGTTCTATTAGCACTTCCACAGTTATTAACTGAGAGCTTCCTCTGCCAATGACCATTTTGCATGCGTATATCGTGTGGCAGGCACCAAGATACTCTATGCCCAAGAAAGTCAAGAAAATTTCTTTTACGAAAAGATCCTGGACCAACCGGGAATCGAACCCGTCACCCTCAGCATGGTCATGCTGAATACCCGTGCGTTTACCGCCTCGGCTATATGGGCCCTGGGGGGGCATATATAGCGAGGAGTTTCGCTTGGACAATTCAAATTAGATTCGTAAATTTTGTTTCGAAAAATGTGTGAGTCTTATAATAGAAATTTAAACAAACAGTGAAAATGAAACAATATTGGCAATCAAGTTGAGATTTGTTGAGAATTTTGTCAAAAACTTCGTGCTTTGTGTTTGTATGTTCTTCGGAAAGGCGAAATGTGAAATATTTGCTTAGCGTTGCATTGGCTGCGCTTAAAAACTGCAACTTATTATTAAATGATTCAAGATTACATTTTTAACAAACTTCCATTTGATTCCCCGAGCAGAAGAGAATATCCACAGCATAATAAAATGTGTTATTTTGGCATAATAACTGTATAATGAAATCAGTAATTTTTATGTTATTAACATATCTTATTATGTTATAAACTTAAGTGTCATAAGCGGCAAAATAACAAAATTCATTACAAAAAATGTTCCTGCAAGACGAATTTAATAACATGTTTTGTTAGGTTCAATAACAACTTAAGAACAATGAAAATTTGTTACTGTTGTGTTATAGTTTAACACATATTTGCACATTTTCAATAGTAGAATAATAACAAGACTTGATCTACAACAAAGTATATTATTGAAATGTTATTTAGTGGATGAATCTCAAAAACTTGATCATATTTTTTTGTGTTTGATTTCTTAATGAATTTAACGAGTTATTTCAAATAATCGTTCAAACATATCGATTCGTCTTAAAGTACTCCGCGGGCCGCATCTTGAGGCTTGGAGGGCATTATTACAGGATTACAGGATAGATCTGTTAAATCAACTTACCTTGATATTTCTGAAAGAATAGTTATTTATGTAACGAGTTGCAAAATGATGATTTTTACAGCACGAGTCGTACATTTATCCAACGAGGCTTGCCGAGTTGGATAAATATGACGAGTGCTGTAAAAATCGAGTTTTGCAACGAGTTGCATACAATATTTTTTGCAATGACAAAAAAACGGAAGAATCTAGCTTATTTAAACAGTACCTTCGTGCTTCCCCATGGCTGAATGAGAGCGCTCACGTGTTCCATCCTACGAAATGTGAATCAAGCAAGCCGTGCTATAACCGTCACAATCGTCACAATATTTCAAGCTCTTACCTTGGAAACTCTGGTTCCCAATCAAACAATCGCATTATGATTCATAATGCAACCCAAATGAGTTGCATTATGAACCATAATGCAACTCTTTTATTTAGTGAAGAAAAGTAAGCCGTTACGATACCAAAAAGGCAAGTATAAAAATAGATATTATGGGACGGAGTAGCAAAAAGCATATTAGTATACAAAAACAAAAATATAACAAAAATAAAGATATTGAAGGGGCCGAAGGATTCAGGCAGCCAATCAATGTTTGACAAACACAATATTGACGAGGAAAAAAATAAATAAAAACAGAAATCATTTGCAGTAAAAGTCAAAACATTCAAAAACAGAAACATAACAAAAACACATCAAGTTTCAATCCATGCTCCCACTTTAGGCAGGAAAATAGCAAAATTTAAACTTGATGTGGTAGATTTTACGCCGTAACGCACCATTCCAAGGTGATCTACCCACGTTACGGGATTTCCTTCGAAAGGGAAGAAAGAGATAAGAGCAGTGTTGCTGAGCAGCGATCGAACTGGCGAAGCACGATGAATTTTACTCGGCATTGGCATGATATTCAATGAACAACACATTTCTTCATTCGGTAGCTTTGTTCGTAATCGGAGAATGAACCGAAAGCCCGATCGTCCTAAGGTACTTCATTCCCGATCGTTCAAAATGAAGAGCAGTGCGATTCGCATTGGCTGCTCTTCGCGAAGAGCAAGAAAAACATTCATTGCGATCAGGCGTCGACGCGGCGGCACCATCAATAAACCTTCCCCTGTTTGGTGCAGGCATGGTTTGATTGATCCACAGCAAAGCGCTGAGATGCCGTGTGATGCTTAAGTTTTTTTTTAATTATTGAAAGAAAAATGGGCCTACATTACAGTGGAAAACAGATCATTTTTGCAGTATGACACTGACCGCTGACTTGGCCAAGACGAACCGAAATGAAAACAAACTACCGTCCTGGATCGAGCTTTAAACAGCTGTATGCTTTAAACAATTGTTTCCATTTGCGGGTTAAAATATGCATTTTTTCTCGCAAGCTAATGCCATTGCATATAAATCAACAGTTGTGTTGTGTTTGAAATCTCTTATAATCTTTTTATCGGAAATTGAGAGCTGTGCCTTAAGTACCTTAAATTGTCCGCAATTTCAATCTGCACGGTAGTTGCTGTTGTCAAAGTTCGCACCGAGCAGCGCCATCGCCGACAGCACACAGACCGTGGTGGAATGAATGGCACGACGAATAGCGTTTGCTTCGTTTGCTTGAATGCT
The DNA here is from genome assembly GCF_035046485.1 of Aedes albopictus. Classification (NCBI taxonomy): domain Eukaryota; kingdom Metazoa; phylum Arthropoda; class Insecta; order Diptera; family Culicidae; genus Aedes; species Aedes albopictus. The sequence continues at coordinate 85,524,685 of NC_085136.1, forward strand.
TTTCAATGTGGTCGTGTTGATTTATTCGTTCGTTCCTTCATTCGCGTTGCTTGAATTGTATTCACGATGCGAAAATAGAATATGAACAGCAGCGAATTTTGGATCGCGAAGATGCTTAAATGAATGCTCGCGAAGAAGATCCATTGCAACATTGGATAAGAGATATAAAAAATCAAGATCTACATAGGCGATATCAACGCGAAGATCGGCTCCGACAAGACGGACTATGATTATGTCATGGGAAAGACTCAGACGTTGAAACGCTCAGACGACTCGCCAACACGAGGGTATAACTCAACTGTGAAGAGATCGTTCTTTGATGATCTTTAAACTCGAAAAGCGAATGTTTCGGAAGATGGCAGTGCAGGAGATCAGTGGACAGCCATTAACAATACCTTTTTTGAAACCAGCGACAATAACCTGAGTGAGCTGCGCACTTACTTATAGCGAAAAGAGTGGGTCACTGAAGCAACCTAGCCTAAGATTGAGGAACGCAGAAAAGCCGCGATAGAGCAGACAAATACGAGTCCCGCCAACGGTATTAGGATCAAAACAGTCAAACGCTGAAGCATACGGGACAAGCGAGCGTGGATGAACTCACTGACTGGCTGATGAAGGGGAGAAAACCATCACAACCGACAAAATTCGCCTCCTCTACGATATCTTACGTTGCAAGGATGTATACAAGAATGCCAATGAAAGACGCTACTGGACAGTAACTCACCGTCTAACCGGCTAACACGTTGGTTTAAGCACTTCGTACAACTCCTTCAAGTTTCGACGTCCGGACAATCATCAGTAGCTCGGCATGATCCGCCCAGGGTGAAGCGTATGATCTGCATCAACTTTTAGGCCCTATTACTGCAGGAGATTGAAACAGCCATCCGAAGAATGAAGTCGAACGAAACTCCTGGGGTCGACCGTACAAGAACAGCGATGCTCATAGCTGACCCTATGTTTTTTTTTAATTCTTGATCACTTAACCTAATTACAGCTCTATTGTCCACTAGGGCACTACGTGAGCGATTTCAATTGACAGCTGTTCTTACATTTTTGTACAGCGCCTAGATGTATATTCTATTCTACTTTATCGAACTGGTTGCCTTTCTGCTGCTTTCTCTTTTCTACTCTATACATGGTAGAAGGATGAGCACAAGGATGATGGATGGCTGTTGTTCCTTTCCAGTCCGATTGGGGGTCCATTATGAGTAGCGGTTCGCCGATGTCCAGGTATCCGGGTCCGTTTTGAGCCACGAGGCTCAGAAGAGGGTCAGTGCCAGCCGCTTTCGGGAGAAGAGCAACTGACGAAAAATTGCAAGTGCCGGGGCTGGGAATCAAACCCATGACCATCCGCATATGAAGCGAACGTGTGACCAACTACGCCACGGGCCCCAGCTGACCCTATGTTATCCGCGTAAATGTTGCATCAAACATTCTGTAATATCTGGGACACCGCGATTTTTCCGGCCGATTGGATGCAGGGTGTCTTAGTAAAGGCTCCCAAGCAGGGGCACCTGACTGTGGCGTGATATCCTGTTACTGTGCATTGCTCTCAAAGTTTTGTGCAAAAGTATTTTGAATCTTCTGAAGGAGAAGTTAGACGTACATCTCCGGCAGGATTCCGTGCCGGAAGATCATGTATGGGCCATATTGTCATGCTTTGCACAATCCTTGAGCAAGTCAACGAATTCCAAGCATTCCTCAATAAGAAAACAGTTTTCGATGGATGGAAATCTGTGAAGCGCTCTGAAACGCAAGAGAATTTCGGTTTGAATCGCCACCATCACCGCTTACGTTCCCCATTGTAATTGACGAAATCATGTTGGGATTATTGACGGTACACCGAATCGTGGGCTACTTTACCAGGTCATCACAATGGAGCATCTGAACGACTTCGGTTTGGCCGTTGATGTTACGGCGCAATGACATGCTGAGCAAGCTCAACGACCTGGTCAAATGATCCTTTTTGGCAGATGTAACCATTAACATCAACCAGATCAAATCGTTGAATCGTGGACACGCCAGTCAACACAAATAACCCCTTCAACTTTTCAGAGAGGGTCGAAAACTTCCAATATCTTGGCAGCCAGTTAGTGTCAGACGGTGGTACTAATACATATTGTCATAGCAGCACGGATCAAGAAGGCTAGGACTGCAACGTGAAATCTGTGCTGTTGTACGCCAAAGAAACATGGTGCAAATCATCAGAGATCGTACAGAAGCTGCAGGTTTTTATCACCCATTGCGATGTCTGCGGGCCTTATGGCTTAAACGCTGAGCTCCATTGGCACACACTACGAAAAAGGTGGAGATGAAATCTACAAGTGGAGGCGTTTTAGGAGGTCTCAAGGGGTTACAGAGTCGCTTCAGGCGGTTTCAGGAAATTTCAGAAACGTAAACTCGTAAATAAAACGTATTTAAACTTTGGTGCACCATCTTTGATCGCCGTTTTTGGTCTCTGTACATCATCCCCATATCGATATTGTATAGCTCCAGGGGTGTTTCCGGGGGTCTCAGTGGATTTCAAGGGGTTTCATGGGTCTTTTAGGAAGTCTCAAGTGGTTCTGTGGGTGCTTCCAGAGGCTTCGGGGGATGTCAGAGAAGTTCAGGAGCGTTTTAGGGCTATTGCATGCGATTCAAGGGGTTTCAGGATGTTTAATTTTAGGGGGTTTCAAGGCCGTTTTAGTGGGGGTCTAGGGGATCTGAAGAAGTTTCAATGGGCTTCAATGAGTTTCAGGGGGTTTATGAGAGATTTTAGGTTCGTTTTAAGTGTGTCAGGTGTTTTAAGGCGTATCTGAGGACCTTAAGGAGTTTCTTGGGCGTTCATGGATGTTTCAGGGAGTCTCTGAGGGTTTCAGAGAGTTTTCAGCTGTGGTCCTGGAGCTCTCTGAATGCCTCTGAAGCGCCTTTTGACCTATCTGGACCGGAGGCGTCACATATGACCCCGACGATAAAAAACGTGTTCCAGGCTATCGAGTTTGCGGCAGCAACGGTGAAATAAATTATCTCCAAAATATTATAGCCTCTTCTCAGTTAAATAGACACCATCTTGCCTATGGTCATAATTTCCGGACTGTGGATTTCTTTTCCATAATAAATCTGTTTATGTTAGATGAATTGAAAGACTAAATTTCCATTAAACAGTCGTCTTCTTGATTTTCGGTCCACCATCTTCGATCTTTAGGTAATCATTTTTGGAACTTCAGTAATGTTATCGACCAAGAAGAAAATTTGTGTAATTTAAAGTGTTGTACACACTCAGTTTTATTTCCCGAGCTTGGCTGTTCAAATCTCGGTTTCTGAATTTTAACCGAGGCTCAGCTAACAATGTGGTAGGTTGCTTGACAACAAGGCGCATTGTACTGAGTTTCGGCATTTATAAGCTGAGATCTCATGTAAACATTTAACTGACTACTCGGCTGTGCGAATCTCGGTATTCGTAAATTGAGATTCGGCATTCCAAATTGAGTGTGTATGATGGGGTTGGGTTTGATATATGCCCACCGGTGCTGGTTCGGAATACTAAATAGGCCACAACTTCGGAATGTTTGGACCGATCTGTACCAATTGTTGAACACTGGTATAACCTAAAATGATAACATGACTGCCATTTCTTTTTTCAATTTCAATCATACAGGAGCGCACCAGGGGTGTTCCAGGAGGTTTCAGGGGGTCCTACGGGCATTCAAGGGGAGTTCCAGATGTGCTCGACCGAGATCAACGGAGCTTTCAAGGGTTTCATGGGTGTTCCATGGGTTTTCTTGAGTGCTCCATTGAGTTTCATGGGATTTTTGAGGATAATGCGGTTTCAGGGGCGTTCCAAAGAAATTACATGGGATTAGAGGTATTTTATGGCGTCTTAGATGATGTTCCAGAAGTTGTTCAAGGAGCTTCTGAGGCGTGCCATGGGATTTCATGGGCCTTCCATGATGTTTCACGATATTTTAGAGGCGTTCTAGAGGTGTACCATTGGGCTTCATGGGTATTTCAGGGGAGTTTCAAGGTGTTCAAGCGCGTTACTGAGAGCTCCAGAGTTTTAAAGGGCATTCCATGGTGTTTCAGGGGGCTCTACCCCATTTGGCATAACGCCATTTGGTATAATTCCGTTTGGCATAATGCCATTTGGCATAAAAGCCATTTGGCATAACGGCCATTTGGCATAATGGCCATTTGGCATAACAAGGATTATGCAGATTCTTAACAAGAAGGCTGTTCTTCGTATTATGCCAAACGGCATTATGCCAAATGGTCATTATGCCAAATGGCATTATGCCAAACGGCGTTATGCCAAATGAGGTTGAGCCCTTCAGAGGTCTCAGTGGCGTTTTAAGGGCGTTTCAGGGGCGTTCCAGGATGTTTCAGGTGTGTTCCAGGAAGTTTCACAGGGTTGTATGGGCGTTTAATGGGGTGTCAGAAACGTTCCAGGGTGTTACGATTGTTTTCAAGGGGTTTCAGAATCCTTCCAGACGTTTTTAAGGGATTGCAGGGGCGTTACAGGGAGTTTCGGGAGTTTCGGCGGGTTTTTGGGGTGTTCCATGAGTATTCAGAGAGTTTTAGGTGTGTTCCAGTGGTTTCAGGGAGTTTCAGGAGCATTCCATGGGGTTTCAAAGAGTTTCAGAGGCGCTTCATGGGTGTTCCAGGGGCGTTACATGAAGTTTCGGGGATTTTCCAGGATGTTTCAGACAGAAACTTCTGCAATGTTCTATGTGTTTTCAGGGACGTTTCAGGAAATTTCAGGGGTGTTCCATGGAGTTTCATCAGGTCTCACGGGTGTCCCAAAGGTTTTCAGGGGGTTTCATGAGCGTTCCAGAAGCTCTCAAACCATTTTTCAGAGGCGTTCCAGGGAGTTCCATAAGGTTGCAAGGCTTCCCATAGGGTTTCAGAGCGTTCCAGCAGGTTTCATGGCATTTTAAGAGCGTTCTAGGAATGTTCATGGGGTTTCAGGACGTTCGATTTTCAGGGGTGCTCCAGAGATTCAAATATGTTCATATGCTCCAGAGAGTTTCACGGGATCCCAAGGGCGTTCCAGGAGTGTTTCAGGGGTTTTCAAGAGGATTCAAAGGCGTTCCATGAAGTTTAAGGAACTTTCTAGGATGTTTCAGCAGGTTTCAGGGATTTTAAGCGTTTCAGAGGATTTTATGGAGTTTCTAGGGCGTTCCAGGGGTCTCCAGCTAGCATAGTGGATCGCCAATCCGGAGACGGCGGGTTCGATTCCCGTTCCGGTCGGGAAAATTTTCTCGACTCCCTGGGCTTGCCTCACAATATACAAATTCATGCAATGGCAGGCAAAGAAAGCCCTTCAATTAATAACTGTGGAAGTGCTCAAAGAACACTAAGTTGAAGCGAGGCAGGCCAAGTCCCAGTGGGGACGTCAAGCCATAAAGAAGAAGAAGAGGGCGTTCCAGGGGGTATATTCCTGATATTACCTAAAATATTGAAACTTCTTGAAACTCCTCTGAAAACCTGTGATACTTCCTTGACAGCCCCTTTAATTCGCCATGAATCCTCTGAATCTTTGAAACTCCTCTGAAACCTCCGAGAACCCCTCCCTTGAAAATCTGAAATATGCGATACATTCACATATTTGGGTCCTCATACGGAAAATCTTACAATTACAATATCTTGAAAGTATTGCGTGAATTTCTCAGAAAGGATCTGAAAAATTTCATGAAATTCTAGTGAAAGATCTTTTGAGTCCTACTCCTCACTTTTTTCAAGATGTCTACCACAAGTTTTACAAGACTAAATTTAGGTAATCTCGGATACTCCTTCTTTTTCTTCTTCTTTGAGTAACGTTCCTATTGGGACAAAGCCTGCTTCTCAGCTGACTCGGAGATACTCTATGCCCAAGGATGTCAAGGAAATTTCTTTTACGAAAAGTTCCAGGATCGACCGGGAATCGTACCCGTCACCCTCAGCATGGTCATGCTGAATACCCACGTTTTTACAGATGTGGCTATAGCTATGGCTCCCCTCGTAAACTTTTGTTTATCTATTTTTTTAAGTTTTGTATGAACCGTAAATTTTGGCCAGACCCCCTTCCTACCTAGTCTACTAGCCCAAGAATGTAAACATTCGACACTTTTCACTACCGTCGTTGGGGGTGAGAATGGGTCAAAAAAGGATACTCAAAAATTGTTTGTTAAATAACAAATGCAATTGAAGTCGGAATAACTTTTTATTTGGTATGTATACTCTCCTATGTGGTAATGATAGTTTAGCAAGAAAGTCTCACGTAATATGAATTGCTTACTAATCTACAAATGATTGAAAATTGACCCAATCTCACCCCTTAGAGGGAGTGAGAATGGGTCAAAGTATTCGAAATTGCCTATCTAAGCATATAAGTTAATTTTATTGATCATATGTAGTAAACCTACTTAAAACACAATATTATCATGACGAATAAAAACTTAGGTAATTTAAAAAAATGACTAATCCACCTAAAAGGGCTAATACAACCGAAAATGTGGTTGAAATTTGATAAAATAACGTTTGTATGCTGTATCACCATTTTTAACCATCATAATCATCTTCATTTAGAGTTTCAACCTCCATGAGAGGAGGGGGGATTACAATGAGGGAGGGGCGCATTGTAAGATTGATAGTAAAAAAAAACATGATAGTTTCAGTATACTGCATAAGAAATGTTTAACCAAACCCTCATTTATAAACTCTTATGTAAATGATCATTGGCCTCTATATTGCTAACGTAAATCACTCCATCTCAAGATAGAGGGTCGTTCAAATATTATGTTGCACAACAAAAATGAGTGGAGAAGAAGAACGCTATTAAGTCTATTTTGTAAGCTTACGATGTTGCAGTACACTACAGATTAGCTGATGATTAGATGAGCTGTTCAAACGCATGGGTGTATTGTTATAAATGATTGTAGGCAACGTATTAACGCACTCGTTTGACACTTTTCGACATATTTTCGAGAGAAAGCGTGCTTTAATGAAGATACGGTAAACATGGCACCACTCAAACGTCAAATGAGGACTGGATAACAAGTTGAATTTTTAGTTGAGGTTATGTGCACTCGATAACTTGCTTGACCCAATCTCACCCTCATTCTTAATATTTAGACATGGGGACGAAAAAATTGAATTTTTAAATAAAAAGAGCAATGACAGCCCGCTTTTTTCATTGCATCAAACAGGTAATACCTACAGCTAACCACTTATAAGAAAATTTATGGTTAGGTACTTGTGTAAAACATTACATTTTCAGAGTGATTTGCTAGTAGTTTCATCATATAAGTTTAGCCACAAATTTAACAAAAAACGATTATTGCTAAACATCTTATTCTTCATCATGACGTGTAAAAACATCTCCTCTTTGAAATAATATGAAGTTTTCAATATAAATTAGCGATAGTTGATGAGCTATTTCAAATTTTATGTTTTTCCGTTTTGACCCAATCTGACCCCCCAGACCCATTGTCACCCCCATCGACGGTACCTTCATTTCGGTTCCGCAGTCGGGTGTCAGCTTGCTTTTTTACATTCATGCGCATCTTACACACAACACGAGCGGTAGTACGAAGATCAATAAACATAAACAAGGGTCAAATCAATGTCGTCTGACACGATGACATTTGTCTAATTCTAGCTTTTCGCATGGATTTCAGCAAATTCCGATTATGAATGTTAATATTAGTTTATTCTTGCTTGTTGAATTGAATACGACACACATCTGGCCAACACAGCTATCATTGTGGAAGAAGACAGGAATAACAAAAGCCGAACCGTCTCCCGAAGCCGCAATCGTGGTGAAGCGCATTCGTTTGACATTTTTGTTTCGTACGGTAGTTTGATTGCTTGTGTTGCGAATGTCGGAGACAAAGGCAGCCGAATATCGACGAAAAGGTGTCAATGACTGTGATCTCTAACAAGACTGACTTTTTTTCATGTACTAGTAGTAAAATCGCTTGGGAACCTCTGCCCTACCGAGTTACACTCGATCGACCTGCCACAGTCCCCGATGCTTGAGAGCGCTGAAACAAAATATAGACAAGATCTTGAATTGCATTCGCGACGAGCGATAATGGCGGCGACCATCGACTGACGACTGAGTGTGCTGCGGCGGCGTGGGTCTAATGGAATGTGTGCCTGTTTAGATCCCCCTCCCTCCCAGCACAGCAGCGGTGGTGACGACGGCGGCATGTCATGGTCCAAAATCATCACAACACCCGAGTGTGCGGGCACTTGTTTCTCGCGGTATGGAAGAGATTGCATGTTGCTATAATGGCAACGAGGGTACCCAGACCCACGCTTGCGCCAGATGACGACCACGGTCGGTCGTCGATGGACGATCGATGGCGGCGTCCGGATGCTGCGCGAGCGAGCGCGGCCTGTGGCGGTGTGGAGCCCACCACTTACAACTTTTGGAGGTGGTGTTGCTGCTTGCTGGTAGGTACCTACCTACCGCCATTATTGGGGAGAGCTTGCGTCCAAGTCAAGGACTTCAACAAACCGCCAGCTGGTTTCGTTTGTCCTCGTCCGCCAATTTTGTTCGAATTTGCATTCGAAATATGAGCCAACTACCTAGCTAGCCTAGCACCCGGCTGATATTAGGTGGGTTTCAGAGCTCAGTCGAAGGATGCTTGCAGTGCTGTTTGTGTAGTTGGTCAACAAGTGGAAAATTGCAGAACGAAGATTTTGTGTGGAGTAATGTGGGTGATTGAGTGTGATTGAAATGAGTTCATGTGTAAATTGCAGCGTATGCAGATAATCGTTTTTTGCCTTTCTTGCAGCTAAGTGGAGCTGGAGAGCTATGATTACATTCTAATATTATTTTTGAAAGAAGGTTTGAAGGACTGGGGTATTTTTTGTTCGCCCCAACCCAATAATCAGAATAAATAATGTTATGTTTCCATAAACATGTTTTTCATTGTCATTCACTTAAGCTTATCAGGTGTGCACTAAAGCTTCCCAGGAAAGCCGTTTTCGTTTATGATTCTCCATAGCTCTGCGCGGTTGATACCGTCGTATGTCGCTTTGAAGACGATGAACAGGTGATGCGTTGGGACCTGGTATTCACGACATTTCTGGAGGATTTGTCGTATGGTGAAGATCTGGTCCGTTGTCGTTCGGCCGTCAATGAAGACGGCTTGATAACTTCCCATGAACTCATTCTTTTTAGATGACAGACGACGGAAAATTATCTGGAAAAGCACTTTGTAGGCAGCATTCAAAATAGTGATCGCTCTGAAGTTCTCACATTTCAAATGGTCACCTTTCCTGTTAATGGGGCCGATTAGCCCTTCTTTGCACACCTATGATAGTTGTGTTTGCTGCGGTGATCTCCAGATGTAATGATTGCAAAAGGTACTATGTATAGCCATGTTTTTGGTGGCGACGAAATCGATGAGTCGTTCGTCAGCTGCTGCTGAGCTTTCCAATCGTCGGTCTGAATTCCTCTTCTTGGCCTACCTGAGCGTTTAGGTCTCCTATGATGATCTTGACATCGTGGCTTGGGCAGCGGTCGTACTCGCGTTCCACTCCCGATCAAAAGTTTGGGGTCACCCCCTCAAAAACATGTCATTGTTTTAGGCCCATATCTCCGCCAATTTGCGTCCGATTTCAAAACCCTTGGTCTTATTCAAAAACTAATAAGTCAAAGAAACTTTGATCAAGATGTTGGTGAAACTTTTACAAAAATATTTGTATATAAACTTTACCCAAAGTTGCCAAATTTTCTAAAAAATGAATATAAACTTACGGCAGTGTCGCTGGAAATTGGTTCGACCGAATTTTATGATGAGAGCGGTAATATAACCTATTTTCTATTTGCTTTCAACTTTAGCTTAAGTTTACATACAAATATTTTTGAAAAAGTTTCATTAAAATCATGTTCAAAGTTTCTTTGACTTATTATCTTTTGAATGAGACCTAGGGTTTTCAAATCGGACGCAAATTGGCGAAGATATGGGCCTAAAAAATTAAATGTTTTTGAATGGGTGACCCCAAACTTTTGATCGGGAGTGTATATCTCATATCACGATGACAGCTGTTTCCAGTTTGTGTTGTCGCAGCTCTGGTAGAAGGTATGATTACCTTTAAATATTCACACCATAGATCCTGTGTAACACACCTCCTTTAGCGGGACGATGCTGAACCCGCAGTCTTTCAATAGATCGGCGAGGTTCTCCCAACTTCATTGAGAGATCGGCAGTTCCACGTACCGAGTTTCCAATCGTAAGTTCTTTTTGTTCACTGGGGTCGTTGTCGTTGCTCTTGGTTCCTATTTCAGGTATACTTTGATTTAGTGGACATTTCACTGAGTTTTCGATCGAAGGCTCGGTGTTTTTGGTATATATGATTAATCAGGGATGGGACAATTATTTTGCAGAGTTACATTCACTTGCTATTATCTCCGTTCAGAAGCATGCTATCGAAAAACAATGTATTGATGAATTTAACATTGGGGTCGCACACGCATGCCAAAGTCGTGAGCGAGCTGTGAAGGCCTTCTGTTGACTTAACTATTGATTCTATGCTAATATATTATTCTACAAAGTTTCAGGTAAAACAAAAATGAAAAAGTGTTCCATACATTGATTTTTGCTGCGATGTTTCTGAAGCGAGTTAACAACAAGTGAATGTAAATGATTGCAAATGAATGATCCCATCCTTGTGAGTAATTCTCGCTAAATAATGAAAGGCACTATCTCGCTAGCCTGTTAAGATCGAAATCTTTTGTCTCCAAAAATATGTATGGTTGATTCAAAAGCCAATATTTTGAGCAATGGACATACACAATAACGTAATTTGCATAAATGTCCTAAAAATTCATTAAGTTCAGAATTTCATTCAGGGATTCCTTTGTAGATGTGTACGAGGATTTACCCTGGAATTGCCTGAAAAAAAAAATACGAATTGCTTCAGATATTTCTGCATAGATTCCTTTTGAAATTCCTCAAGGGGTTCCTTCGGAAATTTAAAAATTCGTGACAAGCACTTGATAAAGCGTGGTTACTGGGTGTGCCGTATTTACCAAACGATCTTTCTGTACGAGTAGTGTAAATATGTACCGCTATCTGCTCGGTCGCATGTTATTGCAATTCTGCGGTGTTAAATAAAAGTAAGTTAATCCAGAATTCATCCTTTTAACGACGGTCTCCGAAGAAAACTTTCTAAATCAAATCATCATGTTACAGATTATTTCAGAAAATTTTCTATTATCACTCTTTTACGAAATTTGGCATAAATTTCTTCACCAAGGTCGAGGTGAATCAGCCTAGGGCTGAAAGCCTCATAAATAAAACTAATAATAATGCTTCACCAATTCCTTCATTTGTCATAAATTATTTCAGATATTGTTTGAGATATTTGCCCAGGGATAAGATTCCTCTGGATATTTATTCAGAAATATCTATTCGTTTGGAGAATCTATTGGAGATTACCTTAAAAAATCTATCAAAAAAAATTGCATAAATTTTTCTAAAAAATCTTTTGGAAATTTATCCGAATATTCGTCTAAAAATTCCCTGATGTTCCCGGATTTTTTCAAAAAAGCTTTCATGGATTTCTTCGAAAATATTCTTTACGTATTTGTTAAGAAATTCCTCCAATTCTACAAATTCCACAAAGAATTATTTCAGAGCATTCTGCATGATTTACTTCTGAAATTCTTCCATTTTTTTTCCCCAAAAAAATCCATGAATTTGAGCAGGAATTCATCCAAGGATTTTTTCAGAGATTCCTCTCAGAAATTTCTTTACGCCTTTATTCAGAAATTTCGTCAGAGATTCCTTTAATAAAACTTTCAGCGATGCCTTCGGAACCTATTCCAGTGTTTTTCAGAAAATGTTTCAAAATATCCTTTAAAATTTTGTACTTGGGTTACTTTGAACATTCTTTCAAGGATTTCATCATAAATTCCCATAACAATTTCCAATTTCTCCAGAAATTCCAATAGGGGTTCCTTCAGAAGTTTCACAAAGAGTTTTGCAAAAAAGTTGTGTATGAGTTTCTGCAGAAACACTTTCAGTGATTTCTTCGGAAAATCCTTCAGAGATTTAGCCTATTTTTTCGGACATTTATAGATTTTTTTCCAAAAAATCCATCCATCCATATCATCCAGGAAATCCTAAAGAAATTCAATCAGAAATTCTTTCACAAAATCTTCTAGGGATTCCTTTAGACTTTAGAATGTCCTCCAGAAATTTCTATCTATCTTGGGTAGATTGTGCATGGGGATTCCTCCAGAAATTTTTCAAAGCATTTATGTAGAAAACTTTCCATGAACTTTTTCAAAAATACTCCATGGATTTTTTTAGATAATAATTCACGGGTGCGTTAAGAATCAGAAATTCAGAAGTCCTTTCAAATTACTCATAACCATCTGAAGAATTTTCTCAAAAATTGCTTAAAAAATTCTCGAGAGATTATTAAGGGAATTCCCGGCCAAGATTTCTTCTTGGGTGTTCTTCTATGTATTTTCTTAGAAATTCCTTCAGGATTTCCTCCAAGCGTACCTTTTGGAATTTCTCTATGGATTTATCCAGCAATTCATTAAAAAAAGGATTTAGGATTTTCATTAGGAAATTTCTCCAGCTGGAAAAAAACTTGTAATTAGAAGACACGAAATGTTGCTAATGGATCATTGAAGCGGACTTTTTCCGCTACTCACCGCTTCAAAACAAAAGCGCCACCGTATATGGACGGTAACACAGTGACAGCAGTCGAGTAACGTCAAACACACAAGGCTATGGTGGCGCTATCTGTTCATTTCCGTTTTAGTTATTTTAGTGATCCATTGACAAATTCAGAAAAGAAATTTGTGAAAATTGAAAGATAATTTGTGAAAAATCGCGAGTATGTTGTGGATTGGCCGCGGTGTGGCTTCGGAGTCAGTTTGGCTTTCTATTCCGTAAAATCATTACCTGTTCTGTGGCTTAGTTGGTTAAAGCGCCGGTCTAGCGAATATGGAATCGTGGGTTCAAATCCACCAGAACGCGATTTTGTTCACAAATTCCATCTCAATTTGTCAACTAGCAACATTTTTTGTTTTCTAATTACAAGTTTTTCCAGTATGTTTCAGACATACTTACCAGCAAATCTGGTAAAATTCTAGTAAAGGGCAATATGTATCATTGAATTTCCTCTGTTTTTTCCCCCAAAAATATCTCGAGAGGTTTTGTTAGGTATTCCACCTGGGGTTTATACATAAAACCCGTCTATGGATTCTTGCAGAATTTTTGTTTTTTTAAAGGAAATTCTTTCAGGAATTCATTTAGAACTTTCTTTAGTTTTTCTGGAATTCCTTCTGAAATATCTTCTTCGATATTCTAGGAAATATCTTTAGAGGCTTCATCAATATTCCTAGTATTAATTAAGAAATTTCAGCAGGAATTTATTCAAAAGTTGCTCCAAGACTTCCAAGGATTCTGTCAGAAGTTGTTTCAGCAGTTCCTTCAGGGATTGCTCAAGCGGTTCCTTAAGATATTCCTCCAAGAATTCACCCATGGAAATGCATCAGTTATAGGGCGCTGACACCAGGAACCTTGACTAACTAGTCGATTGCACCATGACAGTACTGAAAATAATTTGTCACACATCTTGTCAATTATGTGCCAAAGACCTTTGCATGGAATTTGCTTCAATTTTTGAAATTCGTTCAGCTGAGCACACGCCATGATAGTATTAAGGCATCTCCCAAAAACATCAAGAATATATTACAATTCTCGGTTAGAAAGCCATACGAAATCTTGGAAGAATTCTGTTAGAAAGCTTTGAGGAAAAGTCTGGCGAATGCATACATCCGCCAAAAATTATTTTATTATTCTGGCGTTCGATTTGAATAGGTCGAATCTACATAGGAATCACAGCAAACTTAGAACCTATTCAAATCGAATGCCTCCCGGGTAGAAGAAAATAACTAACGAAGCTCAAATTTTGCCTTTTAAAATGAATAGCTGAATGGCAGAATTTTGTTATTGGTTTGTTGGGAATAAAAGCTAAAATAACAAAAATAATAACTGACTTTGTACTGGAAAATAACTCAATAATAATTAGTTTTATCCTTATAAGAACAAACCAAGGACAAAATATTTCAAAATGGAGAGTAACTGGATAAGTTATTATCGAGTTATTGAGAACAAAGTAAGAACAAAATATGTTATTTAAAAAAAAGATCTTCAAAATTGTAAATTTTGTTCCTATGATTGAAAAAAAACTGTATTGTAAGTTCAGAAATGTTTTGTCCTTGGTTTGATCTTATAATAACAAAATAAGTTATTATTTACTTTTTTTCTGGAACAAAGTTAGTTATTATTCGGCAAATGAACCAGGCTGAAAATCTCGATAATAATAATAGTTATTATTTTTTTGTTTTTTTAGCTTTATTTACTAACAAATCAATAACAAAATTTGCTCTTCATCAATATTCTATTTAAAATAAAATAAATACTAAATAACTCATCAATAACAAAACAAGTTATGATTGCAAAATATGCGATTAGGATGTTATTTTACTTAGGATGCTCAGAAGAACTTATTTTGCTATGATTGCAAATTTTGTTATTATTCAGTTATTTATTGTTATTCAGAAATAACTCAGAAATAACAAATTTTGCAATGATAATATTTTTTGTTCTTAGCGAATTATTTAGTGTTTTCCATAAATAACATAAGAATGATAAAATGAGATATGATGGCAAAATTTGTTATTATTTTGTCCTTGGTTTGTTCTTCGCCTCTACCCGGGCTGAATTGATTAATATGATGACGGGCTTGGTGGTCTAGTGGCTACCGCTTCTGATTCATATGTAGAAGGTCCAGGGTTCAATCACTGGTCCGTCCCTTTCTTCCTACTTTGTATCTTTCTATCTCTTTCTCGCTCTACATATACAATTCATGTATATTCATAAGTTCATAGCACAATGTCAATCTGTCATATAACGCCTACGACTTAAGCAATCAAGCGAGTTGTGCCGCAATATCACGCACCAATGTGTGAACCCATTGCCAACCATACCTTACCAACACTCCGACATCCGCATGAATTTGGTTAGACGCAGGTCAATTCGGTCATACCCACGTTGACCTGCAACCTGACGTGGTAGGCACCATTGTCGCCCAAATATAGAAGATCACCAACACTCACACACTGAAGATGTCTGCTTAGTCCCCGGCAGATATCTCATTGGCTCCTTGTGTGAGTGTAGCTGGTCTGGCGATACTGGAGTAGCATCCACGGGCAGTTTATAGAAAAACAAGACCTCTCCTCTGTTGCCTCGATTTGAACCAACATTATGCACCAATTAACATCAACAAATAACTCATGCAGAAAAGTGAAACCTCTATCCAGCGGAGCGCTCCGGAAGCAGGCTGGATAGTTCAAACCCACCGCGCTGCTTCTAGCGATGGAAAGTCCCTCCCAGTCAGTCAACCTCGTCGTGCAAGCCACGCTCGCTGGCTGATGGCTGATGATGGTTCAACAGGTTGTACCACTGCCATTACCTCTATTGATGACACATCACTACTTCACAGGTTCCCTCTTGGGCAATACTGCTCACGGAACGAAACCGTATCAAATGAACGACGGCATACGAAAAATAGAAACAAAAACAACTTTCTGTCACCTGGATGGAGTTGGGAAGCGTTTGGCGGTTTTTTTTCTGCGTTGCCGTAGGTATTATTAATACGCGTAACAAAGGTTTGGTAGGGCGGGGTTTGTAGAGCTAGATGACTCCGTTTTCGGCGGGCAATTTCATGAACTGTTGGCGGTCGCGAGTGCGGCCCGGTGGAGAGCGTGCGCCGCGGTTCAATAAAAATAATTCAACCGTATGGTAAACAAAACAGAAGAGAGCTCGAAATAATAGCCAACAACAACAATAATGCGTGTACCGTGCGGGGAAAATGGGCGAAATTGCTTAAATGCGATGTTGAAAAGAGGTGCGGCGTGGCGGAGGTGTCACATTGCTCGAAAGCGGTTGCTGTCGTTGCGTTGGGGGTATTGTAGAGTCGATTTGTGTTGGGATGTCAATGACCACCGACGGAAACCGAAAGCTCGTCACTTTTTTTTGTTCAGAATAATCAAGCAATGTAGTGTAGTACTGCAGCAGCCACTTCGCATTTATTCCACGATCCAAACACTTTCTCGTGTCGTCTCAAATCGCATCGCGCAGTAGTATAGCTGATCATTAATTGAGGCTACCGCTGCGCAGTTAATATCCCAATCTCCGAAAAAATACCTAATTATGGATTGTAGAAATACCTGGCCGCTTTGCTTTTAGCTATTCGACGAAGTCGGCAGCAGTGCGGGCATTCAACCTTGACGCGGTTCGGACGGACAGAAGAAATATGGGCTATCATATTGCGAGGGCGGCGCTCGCGCTCCGCGCTCTGATCCACTAACCGGCACTCCGCAGTCCGGTGTAGTCATCATCGGCAACGTGCGCCAGGGAAAAGATATCTGCGTATCATTTGAACATTTCTTGTTTACAATCCGAGATATTTCACGGCACATCCGAAGATGCAAACATATGCTCTGGCAATTAGTTTCGCATGACAAGAAGCTACTCCGCTCGAAGCCTTCAGATCTTTCTTCATCGGCCATGGAAGCAGCACAGAGGAGATTCCATTCTTTTTCTGTTATTGTTGATGTTGCGCTTCATCGTCATCAACTGCTTGCTACCACTACTGACTGACTGACTAAAAGTGATGGTGCAATATGGACCAATAAATCGTCTGCAGGCTTCAGTGCCGTCGTCATCGTACCGTGAGATGAGTTTTGGATTAAGATGCATGACTACCCGTTTTCCAGTGTGATGCAACGGATTTGGCACCGCTGTAATGGAGATTATTGGCGTATTAGATTGAGTTGTCTTATGATTGTGGTTGTGCAATTTTTAAAATTGCTTGTAACTCTCTCTTAATCGTAAGAACTGTATTTCATTTATGTGGTTTACATCCTTCATAGAAAACACCTCGCCAACAGTAGATATCTGATGTCGGACTGCCAGATATTCCTGCATCTGATCAGTTCAACTTTCTAAGCATCACCAGGAGGGCTCCTTTAAGCAACATATGGAGGGTTTTCAGAAGAAACTCTTGATTGATTTGTAGAAGGTACTCCTGGAGGATTTCTAGAAGCAACTCCAAGAAGATTCCTAGAATAAATTCCTGGAAGATACTCAGCACGAACTCTTGGAGGGAACGCAGTAAGAAATTCTGAAGAAACTGAAAGACAATTATAGAAAGAATCCAGCAAAAGCTTTTGGAAGTTTTCAACACCGAAGTTCTAGGAGGAACTCTCTTGCTGCACAAATACCAGAAAGAACTTCTAAACGCAGGGATGGGAAATGTCATTAAAAAGTCATACTGTTATTTGTAAATATCACTGTTTCTAGCAAGAAATGCTCACCGAAAGTATCGTAAATATTCCATTACTAACCACCACTATAGATTAACCATACCCAGGGATCAGGTATCAGTAGGTCGGCTCCAGAGGCACGTCCTCTTCCATTTGGGAAATTTGTGCCATCGCCATGTACACGAGGTTTCTGAAGTCAGTTTCACTTGATAAGTGTTTACCGAACACTCGGAAACGCAGTTGCGCAAAAACTGGACAGTTACATATCAAATAATTCGAAGTTTCATAATCGGATTCACGGCTATCACATACAAATTAGGTAATCAGCTTGGTGAATATTCGCCATGTGATAGCTGAGTCGGCAGTGGCCAGTCAATGCTTTGACCAGAATGCTGCAATTCTGCTTTGACAGATTTGTAAGATACTTCGCCACCCTTGGAGATGGCTCAGTACAATACAATTTGGTTTGACGACATGACTCCAAACTATTCCAGTATTGTCTGTGTTGAGTAGCAGCCCAGGTGTGAATCTGAAGCTTTACCCAACACTTCGATATCGGAATAACTGGCTCAGGGTCAATGAAGCCATGTGATGCTCCAGAGCGAGCAAACTCATCAGTCATTTCATTTCCAGCGATGGAAGAATTGCCAGGTGCCCATACAAGGTGAACACAGCATTTGCTGAATTCAGCTCCTCGGTTTGAGTTCGACAAGCGATAACTAACTTTGACCTAGAGTTGGCCGAAGCAAGTGTTTTAGCAGCCTGGCTATCTGAACAGAAGTATATGACTTTGCCCGTTACGTGCTGCTGAACTGCTTATTGCTCTCCCCTCATAAGAGCATATATTCCAGTCTGAAAAACGGTGCACTACCAACCAAGTGAGTAAGACTGATGTGGCCTTTGCTCACGAGAGTAGACACCAGCACCTGTTCGACCTTCGAGAAGGGAGCCATCAGTGTAACATACGATGCCGTCTGAAATACTTCTCTCCAGATAACCCGATGTCCACTCTTCC
The DNA here is from genome assembly GCF_035046485.1 of Aedes albopictus. Lineage (NCBI taxonomy): Eukaryota > Metazoa > Arthropoda > Insecta > Diptera > Culicidae > Aedes > Aedes albopictus. The sequence goes on from NC_085136.1 coordinate 85,543,026, forward strand.
CGGGAAGGTAATTTCGTGGAAAATGTCCTATTTGGAAAATTACAAGCAATTGTAAGATCACTTGGAACAAAGACAATTTTGTCCCAATTCACCAAAAGTGGAAACAACGAGGTGTGTGTTGAACTGCGGTTCACAAGAGTTTCCTCTAGTAGACCGAGTACCCGTAACCGGTAAGTGCAAGAAAGTGCTTCATATTTGAGATGAATGTGTAGTGGGGCAACGTCAAAGAGAACTTCGAGCGCTGCCGTGGGAGTTGAAGAGAACGCTCCAGACATTGCCACTAAGCACATCTTTTGCAGATGGCCTAACTTTGATTGGATCGTTCTCATTTCGCCCTTTTGCTACCACACAAGACATCCATAGGTCAATATTGGTCGAACATCAGTTGTGGAAATACATTTAATATACCCCAAGTTGCACCAAAAATACGCCGGCATTGCTCGAAGGCCATACAAGCTTTCTTGATTCTGAACTCAATGTGAGGTGTCCAGGAAAGCTTGGAATCAAGAATAACTCCAACGTACTTTACCTGTACATCGATTTCAGAATCAAAGAGACGCAAAGGTCGAACGCCATTACGGTTTCGCCTTTCCGTGAAAAGAACAATAGATGTTTTATTCGGATTATCCGAAAGGCCATATTGGCGACACCAACCCTTAACTATCTGAAGAGCGCTTTGCATCAGATCGAAAACGGTGTTGATGCACATACCAACTAACAATGTTTGGTAATCATCGGCAAACCCATAAATAGGAAAACCGCTATTATTGAGTTGCCTCAATAGCGTATCTGCAACGAGATTCCTCAAAGCGGTGACAAGGGGCATCCACAAACACTCAATTTCGTAATCGCTGCTAGACACAATATCGAGGAGAGATATCGGTTTCTGAGCATTTGGTGAATCCAATTGGAAATCAGTGGAGATATACCATGACTCCGTGCGGCTTCCAATATGGCATCGAAAGACACGTTGTCAAAGGCACCCTCGATATCCAAGAAAACACTCAAACAAGATTGCTTTTGAGCGAATGCCTTCTCGATATTGTAAACAACCTTGTGTAAAAGAGTCCCAGTGGACTTACCAGATTGGTAGGCATGTTGGTTCACATGAGGAGGCACGTTGGCCAGATGAACATCACGGATGCGGATGCAATGATCCACAATGCGTTCTAAGCATTTTAGAAGAAAAGAGGTCAAACTGATAGGTCTGAAACTCTTTGCTTCTTCATAAGACGCACGACCCACTTTCGGAAAAAAAAACTTTACAGTAATATCCCGCCAAGATTTGGGCATATACCCTGTAGCAAAACTGCAAACAAGTATTTTTTTTTTCAAAACATGTTTGAAATAATTAAATCCCTTCTGAAGCAAAATAGGATAAATCTCATCTGCTCCAGGAGATTTGAAAAGAGCAAAGCTATTAAGTACCCACTCAATCGATTCTAAAGTTACAATACTCCGAGTCGAAGCCAGGGAATCATAACTACAAGAAAAGACATCAGGTTCATCCGAAGATGTAATATCCACACATCCAGGGAAGTGTGTGCTGAATAAGCATTCAAGAACTTCCTCATCAGAGGAAGTCAGATCGCCTTTGGCAAACGAAGTTCGTTCACCCGGAAATCCTTAGATTTCGCAAGGATTTCATTTAACCGATTGACTTCACTCAAACTGGAAACATTTTTACAAAGGTTTTTCGAGCCGGATCGTTCAGCAGACCGGAGTGCTTTCCTGTAGACCTTGCGAGCCGATCTGAAACGGGTAGATGAATCTGTACACGGGTAGATACTATACATATCTCACCACATTCCAAAAGTTGTGTCAATTAGTTCAAATTTAACTGAGTTATAGTAGGAAACAGACGGATATAGAAGCCACCGCCCAAGTGGCGCGATTCCCTAGGTTAAGGCCTCTCAGTTGATTAGCTGATTGGTTCAAGGTTCTGCGGCGCTAGTTGTAAATTAATTGAAGCATGCAACTTTTAATTATTATTTTGAATATATTCAGCAAGCTGTAACTTTTTCTAAAGTACACCAAATATTCTCAAATTTTACCTGCCAGTTGCACAACTAGTTAGCTACAATCGGTACAAATTCGGGCTCGATTGGATAACTTTACATGAAGTTGGAGCACCTCTAGTAAAGTAATTCATATTTGAGTGTTCTTCGTAAAATTGATATATCTCTGGATTAAGTAAACCGAATAAAATGAAATGTCGCACATTTATGACTAATACATAGCTCCTTAAAAAACCTTTGACTTGACTAAGACACGATCGAAGAAAACAAATTTACAGCTTTTGATTACTTTACGATAAAAATCAATCATTTGAATGATTTTGCAAATGTGTAACTAGCACCGCCTAATGACGAAATTTCGAAACAAGTGGACCATCAACTGTAAGCCCTTGACTAACTGAATAACATTGACGAAGACTCCAACTTTCTAAGTGGTGAGAGTCATGAGCTATAAGAAATTTAAAATTTGCTTGACCTCTGCCGCCGCTTATTGGTGGAATTTCCAATTAAACGATCCATCACCATCCATCATGAAATCGTAAATAAAATTATTTTTTTTGAATCAGTTTTACCAGATGAACCACCTTAACATAACAATAATGGGGAACAGGGTCAACAATTAAAAATAATCTTTCTAAAACACAATATGTGTCTTAAACTTAAAGTTTAAGTTTAGCCAGTTTTGTCTTCGTAAATACGGCTCTAAGCCCATTGTGCAGTGTGACTGCTGTGTCACTTCCATCACCAAGCCACGTTTGTGTTGTTAATGATGGCTTCCAGCCTCTCATATATCCAGTTGTAGCCTTGCTGGTTAGAGCGCAGGGTACTATGTATCACCATTATAGTGTCTCAATTCGATTCCCGCCACCGCCCTTATTTCTTTTTTAACCTTGTTTTGGTAATTGATGCCGCCGCTGCTGCCATGCTAGTCTAAAAATAGAACAAATAATGAAAAACCAGTGCGACAGAACACACGCACACATGCGAAATTTTCCTTTTCCAGATTCTAGGCAGTGTTGGGAATACTCACTTGAGAAAAGTTATACTCACTTGCTTCTATCTTAGTCCAGAAGCATGCTATCAAAAAATGATGTTTGAAGGGCTTTTAGATTGTAGTTTAATCTAAAAGTTTTCCGAATAAAGTAAAGGTCGCAGATGCAAACAAAAAGAGTGAGAGAGCTGTGAGCACAAGGTGAGTATAAATTACACGAATTTTACTCACCTCGTACTCACAGCTCTCTCACAACTTTGATATGCGTCTGTGACCTTTACTTTATTCGACAAACTTTTAGATTAAACTACAATCTAAAAGTCCTTCAAACATCATTTTGTGATAGCATGCTTCTGGACTGAGATAGAAACAAGTGAGTATCACTCTTGCAAGTGAGTATTCCCAACACTGATTCTAGGAAGCCAATACAATTTTTGGTATACTGCCACCTACCAATTTTTGTATTTGCAAAGCCTTAATACAATATTTGTATAAGTTTCATACCGCATTGTATTAGAATCTGCCAATCTCCGGTTGCGTGTATCGATTAGAAAACGAAAAAGGCATTTCGCATAATGCGAAACATTTTAGGTGAAATTTTAATCTAATCAATGTCATCTTCATAATCCCGCCCTTAGTCAACCTTAGTCAACTTTGACGATACATACATCATAGATCGGACAAACGCCGATTTTCATACAAAATTGCCAAGTTTGAGATGCTGTATGGTTTGCGTTGATGGATTGAACTCAATTTTTGACACGGAACTTCTAATATGCTGAATTTTACGTATACAAAGTACAACTTGTTTTCGTTCACAGGTTTGGGCGTGGCAAGGCGTTCAAAATGTGCAAAAGTGATCGGACAGCGGCATGCGTGTTAATCAAAGAGGTGCCGCTGTCCGATTACTTTTGCACATTTTGAACGCCTTGCCACGCCTAAACCTGTGTACGAAAACATTCTGTACTTTGTATACGTAAAATTCAGCATATTAGTAGATCCGTGTCAAAAATTGATTTCCATCCATCAACGCAAACCAAAGTTACAGCATTCTAAACTTGGCCATTTTGTATGAAAATCGGCGTTTGTCCGATCAATTATGCACCACAGTGTACAATCTCTGGTGGTTAGTTCACGGACGAGTGTAGTGACAAATGTGTTGTTGACAAGTACACATGCTCGAGGCATGACACGTTCAGTGGGCTTCTACCACAGTACTTTGCACATGAACGTGAAAGAATTACAACATGAGTTCCAAGAAGTTGTGCTACAGATTATTCCAAAAACCGAATTCTCGCAGATCAGAATTTGAACCTTCGCAGAAAACCAACCGTTTCAGCATCTATTGAAAACCTTGACATGCCATGTATTGGAGTTTAGTGTGTGCGATCATGAAATCGCAAATCACCTTTACACAAAAAAAAACAACTCTTTTTGTGAGACTGATGATCAATCCGACACTTCGGTCATTCGGTCACTTACAAGCCAGTATTCGATTTCGATGATGGTGATCATTTGGCGTGAAATCGGCGTAAACCGAAGGCGCGGATAATAATAGCGCATTACAATTGAAATCTCGGGTACTTCGTCCGCACGCGGGGTTCGGTTCGTATGTAAAGTGGCAAGTAAAAGGCCACCCCCGATCAAAGCAAAGATAGATATGGGTACCAGTAAGATCATCAAATGAAGAGAGCATCAAGATGTAAAAAATTAACCTACCTGTATGCTGATGAGAATCAAACGTCTCATACTCAGATGACCACGTAACAATGCAGATGCACCGTGGAAGGTCTACAAAATGCAGCAACTTTGGCAGACGGCTCGCACCTTGATCAATGCGTAGTCAGTTAGTCAGCCAGCCAGTAGTATTGTTACGTAACACCGAATCGGAGGCCTCCGCTTCTAAGCTCAATAGCACCGACCGTGTAGCTTGTAATTGAAAGAGTGGAGTGAAAAAAAGAAATGGTTTCGATTTATCGAATCGGGCTCACTGTTACCAAACATTTTACATGGTGTTGCGGCAATGCAGCGAACAAGTGTTAATTTTGATTTTGTGAAATGCTTCTCTGCCCGCCCGAGCGTTCGTCGTGTGCTCGGCCGGGAATTAGGGTCGTCGGTTTGAGTGAAGGTATAAAGGTATATACCGGGATGGAACCATTGGGGGCTGGGTGAGCTGTCTGTGGCAACGGTTTGTAACATACTGACCGAGATTGTGCAATTTGTCTTTGATGATGTTGTGAATGGATCATACGCACTTCGATTGCAGGGCCGATAATTGGTAAGCAAATTGAGATGAAGATGATAAGTGTGAATGTTGCTTTAGGTAAATGTTTGTTTGTGCATGTTCATTTTTGTACAATTATTGATCTTGTAAATTAATAGTGTATGGGATTGCATCATCCATGGCATCATCTTATTTCTGGTTATATACCCCTTTGTCATTCGTTTGTCACCCAACCTTCATGGTGACGTTTCAAGAGGCTATAAGAGCAATTCAGAGGGGGGGGGGCGGTCCTCCAAAAATGCTCTGAGTTTTCATGGAATGCCTCCGAAATCCCCCTAAAATCCCCTTGGATCCCATGTAACGCACCTAAGACCCTCCGAAACCCCCTAAAACGGCTTCGTATTCTTTATTGCATAACGTCCCAAATAAGAAAAAGCCTGTTACTTCCACATTTATTAACTGAGAACTTCCTTGGCGTATTTATATCGTATGGCACGAAGATACTCTATGCCCAAGAAAGTCAAGAAAATTTGCATTGCGAAAAGTTCTTGGCCCGACAAGGAATCGAACCCATCCCCCTCAGCATGGTCATGCTGAATAAGGTGCACCTCTTTACATCTGTGGCTATATAGGCTTTAAACACCTGAGTAACGCTTCTAAAACCCACTTAAAATGTTCTGAAACTTCCTGAAATGCCTCTAAAATCCCCCTAAAACGTCCTGGGTTGCATGTAAAGCACCTGACACTCCCGAATCACGCATGCCTTCGAATCCCCTGGGCACGCCTCCGTAACGCCTCTGAATCCCGCTAAAAATAGTCTGAATTTCAGAGTCACTCTGAAACTTACCTCCTTGAACCCCTCATGTAAGGCACCAGATCGAACCCTCGAAAACGTCTGCGTAATGAAATCCTCCGAAAATTGCCTAAGCTGGTTACGCAATCCGTAAAAGGGCCTAATCGCTGCTGCAGTACGCTTTTTCACTGCACGGGAAACGTCAGTGTCACATATCACAAGTGTTCCAAGATAAACAAATTCTTCTACAGCTTCAAACACATCCCCATCAATCACTGCCTCAGCACTAACACCACTAGGTCTGCCTCTGCCTCTATCCGCTAGCATGTACTACGTCTTGGAGGAGTTGATCGATAAGCCTATCCTCGCTATCTCTCTCTTTAGAGGAGCATAAGCTTCGTCTTGATCAGCCTAATTAATTTCGCCAGAAAACCATGTTCTGACATTATCTGTCAAAGTTCATTTGTAGTATTTGTGTTTCAATGTATGTACTGCTAATTAACATTTGATTTCAGCAAGATTTAGGTAAATGTATCTTACGATATAAATAATATTTTAAAAATATGTAACTGTGGCGAACGTATCACTAATATGTAGCTGTGCGATGTTAATATTATTTTATATTTCAGATTATCAACCGAAGAATCTAGTAATTCAACCAAATGCCAACAAGATGACCAGGAAACCACAGGATGAATTGGGCAGACAACTGATTCGAAGCAGTCTAACAATGGTGTGCCTGAACCTTTACCAAGCGTATCCTTTGGAGTTTACCCTTCCACTGACAACACCCAAATCCCCGTGACACCTAGGCCTGAGAGATCGTAGAGTTGTCTACATTTTTCATAGGTGTCCAAAACTAACCATCCTTTCCCATTCCTCAGCAGTCGCAAGGACGTGGCCAGGACAGTGCTCGACCATTGGAGGATTGCGTCAGTCTTGTCTAAGAGTCAGAGATTAGTTCCAAATCTTTGTGCTTTGGTCCGGACGGGAAGGAGGCAACCCTCATAACAGCGGTCTAGGACTGTACCACCTACGAATTTGTGCGACTCGCTTAATGCTAATGCTAATGCTAATGCTTGCTTTCGTGCTTAAGAAGTTCGACCGAGATATCTTCCTTCCCAGCAGCCTTGCTGTTTTCAGCTCCTTGAGGGCATTCTTAACCTCAGCCAGTGCTGGTGGTTCCACTGCTTGACCGTCATCCATTAAGGCAGCGGTTTTCAGATCGTGCACCGCGATGCACTTGGTGCATCGCAAAGTCTCGACAAGTGCACCGCAAGTCATATCAAAAGTTCTGCCATCACTTTAAAAAAGACAATTCATACCATTCCCGCCAGAGGCTGCACATGAACACATTACTTAAACTAGATAACGGACAACACACAGAACACCCAGTGGCCCAGTGATGAATTTTTCGTTTGACGAAAAGTTTCCACCGACTGGATCGGGAATCGAACCCACACTCCATGGCTTACGATACGCCTAGACGACTGCCACCGCTAACCGCACGGCCACGAAGCCCACCGCTTCGAACAATTTTCGAAAATATCTTGTGGTCCACTGCAAAGCGAAGTTCCAAATGATCGCCACATCAATTTCCAAGGTACTTTCCTAGGGAGAGTTTTGATTACCCTTGATTTACCAAAACCCTTCCTAGCATTTGCAAAGAAATTTACCAAAAATCTCGTGAGAAATGTAAGAATGATTGTTTTTTAATAAATTTGGCAAGTATATGAATCGGCCAGAAAATAAGGATGAAATTCACCGAAAATCTTCACACTTAAAACAGAATGCCGAGATCGGTTGTGCGGATCTCGGTTAATGTTGATTTGCTGAAATCTCGGCTAAACGCTTGACGTTTGATGTTTGATTGTAGCGGCACTCATGGGTGCTGCTATGAATAAACTTTAATTTTTGCTGATATCTCAGTTAAAATGCGATTGCCGAGCGCTCGGCTGTGCGGATCTCGGCAAAAGAATGAAAATTAGCCGAGCTCAACTGAGTGTGTTGTCAGTTATTGCAAATTTGCCAGGAATCTTCCGAGAATCCAGTTATAGTTGAAGAATTCTAAAAATAATTCAAGGGTAAACGCAGGAGTCCGTCGAAGATCTTGTTAAAGGGGATTCTTGTTGCCCGAAAATTTTCAAGAATACCCTCAACAACAGAAAAAAATGTCTTAGGATCATCAACAGTTTCACTTGAAGTAAGCTCCGACAAGCTATAAAAAGCTAATAAATGTTATACCGTCTATCCCCGTTGGTTTGACCGCATCTAATCTGAACACTTTTTAATTTGACCCCCCCAAACTGCACATCGTTTAAACTGAAAATGATTCAAACGTCATGAGCAGAATATGATACGGAGTGAAACAGAACCTAGGATTAAAACAAAACAGCAAACCGCACTTATGGTTACTAGAAGTTCAAATTAAAAACTGGTTGGTTTGCATGAAGAGTCGTTCAAACAACGGGGATTGACGTTTATCATATCAATGGAAAAAGTATTTCAACATATGACAGAGTTTTTAAGGAACTCTCAAATTTTTACTATAATGAACAGGTGCACCGCATAGCAATACGTTTCTCTAAAGTGCACCGCGAGTCAAAAGGACTAAAAACCCCTGCATTAGGGTAATCCTGTTCCTGGGTGCTTCTTCACTGCTACCATTCAACAAATCTTCGAAATGCTCCTTCCACCTGGCTGCCCCCAATTGTTTTGACTATCAGCCAATTTCCTTCTCGGTCGTTGCACATGGCTGACGCTGGCGCAGTATTGTGCCACGCACCATTGACAGTTGGATAAAACGTCCGCCTATCGTTTCTGTCCATACTTTCCTGCGTATCAGCAATCACTCTCTCTTTGTGCTGCCTTTTTTTACTGCGGTGGACTCCCTGAAAACTTACTAAAACGCCTCCGTAACGCATCCCTAAAACTCCCTCGGATCCCATGTAAAGCACAAGAGTCCACCGAACCCTCTGGAAACGCCTTCATAACGCCTCCAAAACCCGCCGAAAATCCGATAATACTCTCTGCAATGCCTTCGTTAACCCCTTCTAAAATCCCGAGAACGCCCCTGAAACCTACTCTGTAAATCGATGATCAGCAATACGACGATAGTAATAAAAAAAAGGAGTTTACGGCTCACTGCCTCAAACTCACTGAGTCGTCCATGAGCCCCTAAGTCCATGAGCCCCTGAGTAGTCCAAGTACTCTTGAAACATCCTGAAACGCTTCTGAGACCTTCTGGTACTCCCCTGAAGCCCCCTCGGATCCCGTGAAACGTTCCTAAGCCCCCCTCATTCACCCCTGAGGCCTCCTGGAACGCGCTTGAGCCACCCTAAGATGCCATTGAGACTTCCTTAAACGCTCCTGAAACCTCATGGTACTCCCTGAAATGTCCCTGAAAGCCCCCAAAATGCTCCAGAGACCCGCAGGAACTCCCCTGTAATCTCCTGAGATTCCTTGAAATGCCGCTGAGCCTCCCTTGAACTCCTGAAGCCCTATGAGAGGACTCTGCAGGGCATAAAAAGTGCATCAAAATAACCTGCATAAAAAAAAGCTTTTAGTGTATTCACAGGTTCATAAACAGCAATAGAATCTGGAACGAAGTGAAAATCCCGTAACGTGTTTATGTATAGTTTTGTGCGATTTTATTCATACACGGGTTTGATGGTCTACTGGCTACCGCAGAAGGTCCTGGGTTCAATCTCTGGCCCGTCCCTTTCCTTCTACTTTGTAACTTTCTATCCACTTTTTCTATACTCTCCTCTCTATATATACAACTCATGTATTTTCATATGTTCATAGCTATAGCAAGAACCAGAAACGATTGAAAAGCCGTTTTCCTTGCTTCCAACTTTCACAGCACAGTGTCAATCTATCACCTAACGCCTACAAGTTATGCAATCAAGTGAACTGTGCCGCTTTAGCTTCATAGTAATAATTGTACTAATCTATCAAATTACGTCTGGCATCCACGTACCAATGTGTGAACCCTCTGCCAACCATATCGCACCAACACTCCGATATCCACATGAGTTTGTGCAGACGCAGAGGTATAATTGGTCTGATGTGGATACACACGATTGCAATTATCACTTCCTTCCCCTTCCCCACATTGACCTGCAACCTAACGTGGCAGGCACCATTGTCGCCTAAAAATGGTAGACCACCAACGCTCATACAATGAAGACGCCTGCTAGTCCCCGGCAGATTATCTCATTGGTTTCTTGTGTGAGTGTAGCTGGTCTGCCTATACTGGAGTAGCATCCACGGGCGGTCAATCAAGCTGAAGCTCAAGCTCAAGTTTTGTGCGATTTTATTCATACACCAATGCGATTGAAATTGAACTGATAAGACAAAGAACTATGTAAAGTACGTATAATTATCGCAGTACATTATGCGAATAAAGCTGGCGTTCGATTTGAATAGGTTGAATCTACATAGGAATCACAGCAAACATACGACCTATTCAAATCGAACGCCAAAAGTGAAGATCATCGCAATAAAACGTTAAAATGTCATGACTTATGCAAGCTAATTTGTGTTCTTATATGACTTTACTTTATACATAAGTTCAAAAAATAACATCATATGCGATAAAAATTGTACCTCCACCGTGCATAAATGCGATGATAATTTAGAATAGTACATTATACGATGTAATGTGTGCATTCTTATGCGACTCCTGGTTGCCTGGGTAATCTCATATTCTTTTAGGTTCATTTCAACTAGTCGTGTTAACAGTTGTTTTTTTCTCTCTCTTACAGGTAAACTCTTCAAATCGTTTGGAAACATACAACATATGGAGAGGTCATGCATGCTAACTAAGGTAGTTTTGCTGTCGTTGTAATTTCACGTCTCAGATGTTTTCAGATCAAATTATTTGCATTTTTTTTTCTGTATAATCATGGTTGTGAAAATACAATGACAGTCAATTTTAACGTACGACATGTTCTACCTATCCTACTCTTTTTCTTTAATCTAAAATGTGAATTCTCTAACACGCTTTAGCCATCAGATATTAAAAAATGCATAACTTCGGAAACCAATTCCATCAATCTCACACTTCCGCAATGCCGGATAGTTGTATTCTTCGTGTTGCAATATTGCAACATCTCTTCATCCCGACATTCCTCCAGTCTGACTCTCATCAGCGGTGCTATCAATGAGTATGAGTAAGCATCAACGTACTCGTTGTCGTCTGGTCTGGTCTGGTCTGGTCTGATCTGGTCGCCATCGCAGGAGGGTAACGTTCTCGACACAAAGAACGACGCGGCGACGTCTTTTCAGCCACAACGGCATTCACCGTCTTGCTTGCTGTTTAGGGAAGTCACGCTTTCCAGGAATAAGCTTCTCAGACAACACACCAGCCAGCGAGTAGCTAGCGGTAGCGTTCTGACTCGGGGTTCGTTGTCCAAATCGTCCAGGCGGCGATGCGATCGATCGTGTGGTCTGGTTGCGTGGGATGAGGACAATGTGTACATTAAGGAGAAACTTCAGAGAACACAAATATGGCTGCCACAATGGCCGACTTGGACCCCTACTCACGTTTTCAAGAGCACCAATCTTAAAAATTCGTAAACAAATGCCCTAGATTTGGAAAAGCTGCCCCTTTTTGCAAGTGAGCAAAGCCAGGAGAAACAAGCGCGGCTTGAGTCGATGCTTTGTTCGTCAGATGTGTGCCTCTAAAGTTTGTATGCAAAATTGCAAAGGGATACCTTAAGAAGTTGCCGTATTGCCGTATTCAAACGAAGCACATCGTATGTTGGCGTCTCGTCGCTTCAGGGTGGGAAGATGCTAATTTGAACGTGATTCGTGAAATTGATACTGACTGATAGCATTGTTGACTAATAAGATTATTGTTGTTTGGGGATTGGTGCCGACGATGGACATTTGATGGCAGGGAATAAAGTTGTCTGATAGGGATGAAAAGTAGAATCCTTAAGTTGATCGAGGTCGTTTGTGCGGGAAATCATGTTTCTTTTTTATTTTTCTTACTTCGGAAGGGTTTATTTTTCGATAAGCTAAATAAGGCTTAACAGCTTAAGATATTGCAAATAAATTAAGCCATTTTGCTTAGGGTCAAAACCTACTTGCATATCTGAGGTTCTCAGAAGAGGTTTTCTTCTTTTGCCTATTGGCGGAACATCCCAACTGGGATCAAGTATGCTTCCCAGTACTTCCACAGTTATTAACTAAGAGCTTCATTTGCCAATGTGTATATCGTGTGGCGAAAATACTCTGTGCCCAAGGAATTTTCCATTGCAAAAAGTTCCTGGACTGATCGGGAATCTAACCCGTCCGTCCGTGTTGTTGAATATCTGCGCCTTTACAGCTGTGGCCATACGGGCTCTAAAAAGGTTTCATGGATACTATACAATCCGGCCAAATAATCTAAATTACAATACCAAAAATGTAAATTTTTATAAAAATACAATCTTTCGTTTTAAACGCAGAAGCTATAAATGAACTCAATCGACCTAGAAACACAGATGCCATAAAAAGTCAACAAAGCTGTCAAAGTTCACCCAATTTGCACACTAGACTCCCAATTTCGTTTGAATTCCTTGCGAACATAAATCACACACTTTCAAACAAGCCAGCTTCATTTTCGCACTGCGCTGCCATTCGACGGTATCTGAATGGAACCGTAATTTAACTTGTTTCGCACCAAACGGAACCGTATTTCCCAAGGTTTAAAATTTACGCCACCCAAAAACATCGAGACAAGCCCAGACGACAGGCAACCCAAAACAGACGTGACACAATTCGTAGAATCGAAACAACGCAACCCACGGCGATGACGACGCGCCCAAGTAACCTTAAAATGCAAACTAGGTATGTACTAAATACTTAATAATCCATCAACGGATCCGTCCCACCTCGAAAGAAAAAAAAACCCGAAACGGAACTCTTCAGCTTTGAAAACAATAACAACACAGCACAATCGTGAATTAAAATAAATACCTGAAGAAGAAAGAATCAACAACCAGATCGGAATACCCAATATATACCTACATAGAGCAAACAAAACATCGCCTCTTCAAACGAAGGAAAAAAAATCATTCAGTAGGAGCGGACAAAAAAGCAAGTTTCCGAAGAAGGTAAAAACACTGAGACACTACCGCACCAAGACGACAGAGACAGTGGGGATGGTGATTTTCTTGAGCTTTTGTTTACGAAATTAGTCGCGTCGTTTGCACACAAGCCGTCTCATCACCACCGACCGGTCGGTTGTTTGTTTGTCTCCGGTCGGTTGTGTGTAGGGAACGCGCTCTTCCGCCGTAACATGTCGTAATATGTTTGAAGTAGAGAAAACTACCCTAAACTAACCGACTTAACCGGCACATCAGATCAATGGTTGTCTGTCGCAGGTTGTTATTAGTTTTTATGAAATGCTAATGTAGGGGAATGCTGCCTACAGTGAGACAGTTTTTGTTATGCTTTTTTGGAGGCAATCAGTCCTGAGCACCCACGGTGGTGCAGAGGGCCGAACTGGAAGATCTCCATCCTGGGCGATTGCCTGTCATCGCCTTGATCTGTGGCCAGGTGAAATTTCTGTCGACTTGCTTGATTTCGTTGTTAGGCTGCGCCGCCATGAGCCTTTGGGTCTGCCTCTGCTGCGATGTCCTGCTGGGTTCCAATCTAACGCTTGCTTGCAGATTTCGTTTCCACCCCTGCGTAGAGTGTGGCCGACCCACCTCTACTTTCGCTCCCGAATTCCATCGCTATCGGCTTTTGATGACTTCGATGATGGAGCTCCACGTTGGAGATCCAATTGTAAGGTCACCATGTACAAATTATATACCGCAGACATCTATTGATGAAGACCTGCAGGCGTTGAGTGTTCTCCACTGATACACGCCAAGTTTTATTGGCGTATAGCAGCACAGATTTCAAGTTCGAGTTCAAAATTCTGATTTTCGTGCGTGGACTAATCTGGTTGTTTTCCACACGTTTCTCAAACTCACAAAAGCAGCCCTCGCCTTCCTGATCCGTGTACCTATGTCGATCTTGGTGCCGCCATCGCATCGGCCGCCATTTCAAGACCAACAATTGAAAAGGCCTCATCAACATTGCGTAAACAAACACGTTTCTGTCGACTTAAGGCCTTTTGAGCTCCACCCACGCATCTCACCACCATTAACAGAAAGCTTGATGTTTGCGCTTTCGGTTAGTAGTGGTGAGGTGTGTGGGTGGAGTTCAAAAGGCCTCAAATCAAGAGAAACATGTTTGTTTACAAAATGTTGATGCGGCCTTTTCAATTGTTGGTCTCGATTTGGCTACCAAGATATTGGAAGCTTTCAACATTCTCCGCTGCTTGCCCAGCTACCGCAAAGCTGAAAGGGTTGACCGTGTTTACATCCAACGATTTGGTCTTGTTGACGTTGGTGGTTAGACCTGCAGCCGAGGTGCGATTGGCAAGATTATCGAGCTTGCGCTGCATATCAGAGCATCGTTGAGCTAGGAGAGCAACGTCATTAGCCAATTCGAAGTCATTTAGGGTAAAAGGGTATAATGCGCCCCACCGGGGCAAAACGCCCCCATTCATTTTCTAGCGATTCAAACGCTTTTAGCATGCGTGATCGATTAGAAATCTCAAATATTGAAGAAAAATTGCCATCCAGCTGGTCCGTTAGTGGATTGGTGCAGAAAAGCAATAAAAATATCAAAAAGTCTGAAATCGAGGCTTTTGGCGTAATATTTTACCTCTTGTAAGCTGACTTCATTGTAAACGAAGCTAGTTCTGTTCGCTTGTGTTACTTTGCAACTTTTATGCAGTTAAACACTTGTTGAAAGACCCTCCTAGGATAAGCATGTGGTGGAATTATCCCCTGGGACAGTTTTATCACGGGGCTGGACTTTTTCTTTTGGTGGGGCGTATTGCCCCGTTTGTTTTGAAAAAGCAAATTTTGGAACGTTTTCGAAAAACGTTTCAAAGCTTCCATAGCCACCTCTCCAAAGGCAAAGTTTGCATGCAACAATTCACAAACTTTAGTAACAACGATTTGCAGTGAACAATAGATGGAATAAGGCGCCAGTTTCAGATATATTGCCATTTCTGCTTAGGGGGGGCATATTATACCTGTTTACCCTAAGTGCTCCATGGTAATGGGCTGCCATAGCAACCCACGATTCGGTTCACGATCAATCGCACCTACCAGGATCCCGTCGATTACGATGAGGAACAGTAGCGGTGATGATATACATTCTTGCCTCACTCCAGCTACGACCCGGAGGGGATCGGACAAAACACTGTTGTGCAGTACTATGCACGAAAATGCCTTGTACTGTGCTTCAATGAGGCCGATGAGTTTCTCACCTGAGGGCTTCCCAAATGTTTCCGTGATTGAGACGGTCGAAAGCTTTTTCGTAATCAATGAACAATGAACACCAGGTAGAGAGACTCTTGGAATTCATTGATTTGCTCCAGGATGATACGGAGCGTGAAAATATGGTCCACACAGGATCGTCCGGTACGGAATCCTGCTTGCTGCCGTCGGAGAGTTGCGTCAATCTTCTCCTGTATCCGGTAAAGGATCACTTTGCAAAGGACTTTGAGAACGATACCCAGTAACATGATGCCCCGCCAATTATCGCATACAGTCAGGTCACCCTTTTTAGGTACCTTAACTAACACGCCTTGCATCCAGTCGGCCGGAAATGTCGCGGTTTCCCATATGTTGCAGAAAAATTGATGCAGTAATTGTGCGGATACTACGGGGTCAGCTTTGAGCATTTCAGCTGATATGCGATCGACCCCTGGGGCCTTGTTAGATTTCACGCTACGTATGGCTGTTCCTATCTCCTACAGTGATGGAGCTTTGGTGTTGATATGGGCAATACGCTGAGGTGTTGATGGCGTGACCGACACTTGAAAAAAAGGTTTCCAAAGGGCTCGAACCAGCGTTTTAACTGGTCAGCCAGTTCGGTCAGTAACTGTCCAGACGTGTCTTTCACGAGCATCGTAGCATTCATCTTAGTCCCACTAAGGCGACATGAGACATCGTAGAGGAACTAAATGTCGTCGATATTAGCGGCTTTCTCTCCTTCGTCGGCGAGAGAGTGCGCCCACGTTCTTTTGTACCGCGTACAGGAACGCTTCACTTCCCTCTCGAGAGCCGAATAGTGCTGACGGGCTACGGATTTGGCTCCTCGTGTTTTCGCTCGCTCTTTCGCGGCTTTTTCGTTCCTTCGCTCCTCTATCTTCCTCCAGGTATCATCTGTGATTCACTGCTTTCTCTGGGTGCGTAGCTCACCCAAATTAGTCTCGCCGGTGACGATGAAGGCGTTTTTGGATGGCGTTCCATTGATCTTCTAAGCTTCCACCCTCCGGTATATTCGTAGCACGGTTTGCTTGTTTACAATTTGGCGTACAATATTCATGATGTTCTCGGCGGAGTTTGCTTAAACATGCATCAAGAACGTTATAAATCTGAGTATTCTTGAGTAACACTTGTTACCCTTGGTTAAGCTTAAATAAATTTAAGACGTTCTTGATGGAGGCCAACCATGCTGCATTGAAAACGTTATGAATCCTAGTACTCTAAGTGATTTTTCCATAATTCAATAATACCTCAAGCAGTCGTCAATACCAAACCAATAACTCATTGAAGTATTTTTTGTCGGTGACTCAATATTAACAAAATACCAAAATAAGTTATTTTCAAAACTACTCTAACCGATCAAGACCTTGATCAGGTATTCGTATTATTATACCTGACTTAGGGGCTGTCCATTAATTACGTAAGGGTTTTTGGGGGGAGGGGGGGTTTGAGAAATCTTACGCGCCATACAAAAATTTTTGAGTTCTCATACAAAAAATCTTACAAGGGGGGAGGGGGTGTCGGAAAATCGCTAAAATTCTCTTACGCAATTAATGGACAGCCCCTTAGTTATGCTGCAGTTATGTGTCAGTTATTCGCTTTTGCTCGGTTTAGATTAGTAACGAAATCTGTTGGTAGCTAGCAAAAGTTATGACTACACTGGCCAACTGCTTCCCTTCGATTTTCGCTTATAATGGATGCCGCTATATTGAAGAATTAGAGACAACGAATAGATAACCATTATTTCATAATGATAATATCCACCGTTTTCGAGGCACATTAATTTTATGCTCTTACAACCCAAATATGCACGTTAAAATTGGATGCGCATAAGATTCAGAGCTTAATAACTTCTAAAATATGACTTTGAAACTGTCGCTTACTACTTGGGAATAATATCTCCTCATAAACTTTTCATTCAATTGAAGAAACTTTCCTGCAGCTTTGGGTTCGATCAAGATTGAAACAATAATAATGATGAGTTGTCAAACTTGTTGAAAAATAACATGGCCATCATCATAACCGCTGAGGGTGGAAAATTTTTCAACTAAGTTTTCAAAATGGTTTTATTGCTACTTTTAGTACGGTCAAAAAATCTTTAGCCGGAAGATGCTCTTAAAGAGGTTATCAAGAAAATTTGTTGTAAGAACCAGTTTTATTAGAAGTTCTAAAAAAATTGGTACGAACATATTTTAGAAAGCAGAATTAAACTTAAAATGTTACTTGGGAGGTCAATTCAATGCTTAGTTTCTAACGCCGTAACACCGCTGATTTTAGAGGTGGGCAAAACGGCTTACTTCAGAGATCGGATCCGAACCGGATCCATCACATTGGAGAGCCGGATCTTTTAAGCAGATCAGTGGCTCAGTTATGGAATGAATGACCAAGCTTCACAAAATGAGATTGCTTGCTTCCAGTTTATCCTCTCAAACACAGCAAGCGACACTCATTCTCTTGATCATACCCGCACTATCTCGCTCTCCCAGCGCCAGCACCGCACAACACACTGGATAGGATACGTAAGAAAATGATAATGTGTGAGTTCGGGTCGTTCGGCAGCTGTGTTTTGGAAATGAACCAGAGCAAATCAAAGAGAACCTATCGGTTCTTTTAAGCTCTTTCTCACAGAAGCATGTAAATTCGTGACCCGGCTCTCTCTGTAAAAGATCCACGGCTCACTCACTCACTCACTGATTTGTACATTTACATACGCCCTAAAAGCTCTGTAATGCTTACTGATTCGCAGAAGCCTTGAATTATTCTTCGTCTTGCCGTAACGTCCGGATTGGAGCAAAACCTTCTTGTCAGCTAAATGTTATGGAGTACTCCTTCAGTTATCAATGGGGCACGTTCGGTGTAGTACTAGATTTTTAGTAATGAGCTGAAATTTAGTATTGTGAGAAGGTCAGCTCTCTGTTTCTGCAATGAAATGGTACAAAAAGCGTGGGCATTATGATTCCTTACCTAATTTGATGCTGTCTGAGTAAAACTTTGGATAACTATGTTGTTTATGTTGCAAAAAATGGAGAAAACAACAACACTGTTGCCCAAAGCTTTACTCAAACAGCATCAAATTAGGCAAGGAATCATAATACCCACGCTTTTTGCATCATTTCACTGCAGAAACGGAGAATTGACCTTCTCACCATACTAAAATTCAGCTCATTACTACAAATCTAGTATACTTCACCGATATGTCCTATTGAGGGGCCCAGAAGTGACCGTTTTGTCGATTTTGAGCTAAGGATATGAAAAAATTCTTCAGGTTTCAAGCTTTCAGGAACTTTTTTAAGATTATTTTTACGATGATTAGAAAAATTACAATAAATCGTAGAAAATTGGGTCGATTTTGAAACTGCATACATTTTGTATGGGATAAAAAATTGGTGAAAAACTTTAAACCTCATTTACTCGAAAGTGGGTTTTTGTCACTTACACCCCTTTCCTTGTAACCCCCTCATTAGGAAGCAATCAGTGAAGTACTAGATTGAAAGTAGTGAGCTGGATTTTTGTATGGTGAGATGATCAATTCTCCGTTTCTGCAATGAAATGGTGCAAACAGCGTGGGTTATATGATTTCTTGCCTAATTTGATGCTGTTTGAGCAAAAGTTTGGGTAACTGTGTTGTTGAAATTGTAAGAAATAAATAATACAACAACACAATTAACCAAACTTTTGCTCAAACAGCATCAAATTAGGCAAGAAATCATATAACCCACGCTGTTTGCACCATTTCATTGCAGAAACGGAGAATTGATCATCTCACCATACAAAAATCCAGCTCACTACTTTCAATCTAGTACTTCACTGATTGCTTCCTATTGAGAGTGTTCTCTGCCGACGATCGTGTTGTAGTTGTATACCTACCATGTGGTAGGAACGTAGATACTATGTGACCAAGGAAGTTCAGTAAATTTATTTACATTACAAAACATGTTCCTGTAGCGACTAGAAATCAAACCCGTTACACTCATCTTGGTCTTGCTTAATATCCATGTGTTTACCATTTTGGCTATGCGGGTCCTATATATGTGAGGTATATATTGATCTTCGGCTCTCGTGCAGTCAGCCATCGCCAAAGGTAATCCTACTGTCCAACTGTGGACTACCCTCCACTATCCAATGTTCTTTGTTCTTAGAGCGACGTGATTTGTCTCGTGCCACGCCACACGGTCTCAAGGTCTCAAGGAGTAAGATAACAAAAAAGATATCCCAAGAGATTCCTGCCTAGGCAAAGAAATCCACCACTATTGACTCCAACTTG
Source organism: Aedes albopictus (assembly GCF_035046485.1). Lineage (NCBI taxonomy): Eukaryota > Metazoa > Arthropoda > Insecta > Diptera > Culicidae > Aedes > Aedes albopictus. The sequence goes on from NC_085136.1 coordinate 85,562,645, forward strand.
ATGACTATCGTCCACCGCAGTTATGGCAGCGACGCGGGTGATAGTTGTTGGCGCGGTTAGTAACCTCTTTGGTCGTCAGACAGTGGCCGCCGGTGCAGAGCGAGAATTGAGAGGGCTTATTAAATATGATTGCCGACGCCGCCGCTGCCGCCAACGCTGTATACTGTGTGTGCTTTATGTTCCGCACTCTTTCTGTAACGTTGTGGCGTTGGTTGTTTGACCTGTGTGATGTGATATGCAACCACATTTGATGCACAGACATATCGGTAGATGACCAGGCGGCACCACCGGTAAAGATGAATGATGTTTGCCGGAACCGTTACGAATGGTACCGTCTACCCCCGTTGGTTTTAACGACACTTCATGCAAACCAACGAGGTTCATTTTTTAATTTGAACTTATAGTAACCCTGTGGGAAATGAAAAACATACTGATGGTAACCCTTTTTGTTGTTTTGTTTTAATTCTGCGTTCCGTTTCACCCTGTTCCATGAGCAGAACGATGTGCAGATTAGCGGGGGTCAAATTAAAAAGTGTTCAGATTAGATGAGCTCAAACCAACGGGGTTAGACGGTAGCTGTATTGGTTAACTAGTTGTGAGGTGAGATTATGCTGTGTATTGTGATTCCTTGCATGATGGTCAATTTTCCTAAACAGGTAAAGCTAAGTATAGCTCAGTCGGCAAACTTACAGCTACTCTGAAAGACCCTGACTGGTTAGATTTACGATATGGTCCAAGACCAAGATATTTTCGTAATAACAATTCCCTGGACCTTCCTGTGCGTAGATTATCTGTGTTCCTGCTACCCGTTGCGTTGTACGAATTATTCTTCTTCTTCTTCTTTGTGGCTCTACGTTCGCATTGGAACTTGGCCTGCCCAACTTCCACAGTTATTAATTGAAGGGCTTTCTTGGCCTGCCATTGCATGAATTTGTATATTGTGAGGCAAGTACAATATTACTCTATGCCCAGGTAGTCGAGAAAATTTTCCCAACCGGAACGGGAATCGAACCCGCCGTCTCCGGATTGGCGATCCATAGCCTTAACCACTAGGCATTGGAGACCCAACGAATTCATAACAGTCAATTAACAAATAATGCTTTCAGTTAGTAAGTTAATGACTGTGGAAGCGCTCGTAGAACATTAAGCTGAGAAGCACGCTTTGTCCTAGTTGGGATAAAGAATGAATATTTGAAGGTATTATTAAAAAAATGCATATAAAATTATAATCTTCAAATGATGCCTATCATCATATCCCTTTAGAATTATAAATGAACTTTCCCCAGACAGAAGGTCTCCAAAAAGCAGACATCCCGCGTCTCCTTGATTAATTTCCATACCAAAGAATATGACTAATCGTCCCAAATTAGAACACAAAGACAACCGACTTGTCTGCCACCCGTACGCATTCTACCTACCGGCAGTGGCAACGTTGTCGTTCATCGCGCGCGTCATCGTTTTATTGTTAGCATGAAGAAGACACCGAACGATGCGAAGATGCGATGACACAATCCAGAAAGCATATGCGCGTGTTGCATACAATCGTATCTTGTGTGAACAAACAGCAGCACCACCATCACCGTGACCTTCAGTTGGTACGATGCTCACACTCACTAACCGAACCGTCAAAAGAACGCAAGAAACTGCTTTTGAAAGAAAGCTTTAATAAATGCATTTTATCGCGCGCGAGGCATTTCTTGTTGTTGTCGTCATCGCCGCCGACCGTCCGGAGCTGTTATCTTGTTTCTTTGCTGCTGATACCTACCGCTACCTAAAGAGTACCGTACCGTTGTTCCGTTGAACTTGGGCTTAAGTTGTTAACATACGGAAAGGTATGTCATCATATACCGTGCCATATGGATGATGAAAATACTGGTTGTAAGGGGGGGCAGAGAAGTTATACCAAATGTTACAGCATTGTGAATATTGATACTCAATAAAGGCAATGTAGTTGATACTAAATTAATCTTTATGTATGGGAAAGCAGAAAATAATAAAATCCAGCGCAGCAAGATATGCCAGCATACAGGGAGTGTGATTGCTGAAAGCATGGATTGAAACGATATGCGGATGCTTCATGGATTTGTCAATGGCACGCGATGAATCCCGTGTCTACTACCTGGAAGAACCTGGAAAACCGGGAATCCTCAGGAAATTTAATATATCAGGGGAAAATCTGGAATGCTCATGGAAATTTTACACCCATTAAAAGTAAAACATGAATACTCAGAAGTAGAGTCCACAGAGTATACTACATCGGAAGCGGAAGCGGTCAGACTAAGGCCTGTGTGTCCTCTGCTGTACGTAGGCGTCGTCTCCAGTCTATTCGGTCCATGGCTGTGTGTGTCCAGTTCCGCACTCTGCTAAGAGTCCGCAAATCGCCCTCCTCTTGATCGACCCACCTAGCTCGCTGCGCACCACGACATCCTGATGACGTGACCCGTCCACCGTAGCCTCCCGATTTTCGCGGTATGAACGATGGTTGGTTCTCTCAGTAGCTGATACAGCTCGTGGTTCATTCGCCTTCTCCAAGTCCCGTCTTCCATTTGTACTCCGCCGTAGATGGTACGCAACACCTTCCGTTCGAAAACTCCAAGGGCGCATTGGTTCTCTGCACGTAGGGTCCATGCTTCGTGCCCATAGAGGACTACTGGTCTAATCATCGTTTTGTAGATAGTTAAGTTCGTGTGACGGCGAACTTTATTCAATCGTAGAGTTCTGCGGAGTCCAAAGTAAGCACGATTTCCTGCCACATTGCGTCTCTGAATTTCTCTGCTGGTGTCGTTGTCGGCGGTCACCAGTGAGCAGAACCGTAGCGTGGTCTCATGGCGCCCTTGGCAAGCATCCAGATTGGCGCCCGCCAAAAATTTGACATTGTTAATTTACTAAAAAAAACATTTTTCAAAGATTTTTTAAAGTTGGATCATGGTGATTCAAAGAAACAAATTCTCCCGCTTTTATTTTTTATTTTTTTAGAGCTCTTTTCATTCGGATATTTCTTTAGGAATTTCAATGGGAGTCGCCTAAAAATTTCCCAACCTTTTTTTTTGTATGACATTATGTACGAACACATTTTAAGTTTCAAGAAACTCAGCGCACTAATTAGAAATTACATTTAAGATTTCTAATATATATGATCCACATAGATCTAATTCACATTTTTTTTGTGATTTGTTCAATTGCTTCAACCATAATTTCCCAATAACTTTGCCAAAGTTTTTCTGAAGTTTAGTCAAAATGTTTCCAAGACCTGTAAGGAAACTTTCAATAATCATTAGAAGAACCATGAACATGGGGGAGTATCAGGAGAAATTCCTGAAGAAATCTCTATATGGAATAGCTGAATCCTGCAGGGATATCCGGAGAAATACATGGAGAAAACCCGGAAGGTATTCAGAATTTCAAATGCAATTCAAGGAACGAAATTCCTGAAGTAGTTCCTGAAAAAATGCATGAAAGAGTGCTTGTAGAAATTGTGGCTAACCATTGGAAGAGTTTCTGAAAGAGTTATTTTTGAAGGAATCCCTGAAAAGTTTAATTGATTGATTTGTCTTTATTATAGAGACTTTCAACCGTTGATTCCTGAAAAGGTTTCTTAAGGAATATATGGAGAATTTTCTTATACAAAATCCTTTAAAAACGGTTTGATGAAGAGATTTTGGGAGGAATTTCTGTAACAACTCATAGAAAGCTTTCCAAAGTAAGTTTTGGAGAAGTTTTAGATGAAATCAATGGCAGATTTTCTACCAGAATACGTGGAGAAATTTATGAAGGAATTCCTAAATTATGATTTACTGGAGCAATTTATGAGGAAATTCATGCAAGGTTTTCTAGAGTAATTCTTGAAGCATCTCTAGTGAAAATGGGATGATTTCGTAAGGAATTAATGGAATTTTTTAAGCGATGTGATTTTTTTTCGAAATGTTTCTATGAAAAACTTTCTGAAGCAAACTTTGGTCGTATTCCCCAAATAATCTGTAGAAGATTTCCCTTCGAGGAATTTCAAGAAGTTCAAAATGTTGGGGGTGTGGTTCGTGGGCCGAGTTCATGTTTCACTGTCCAGGCTCTTACGCTGTGTTCCGTTTGAAGCGATCACTTTTCTTACCCGCTTAAGTCCAATCTTTTTCCACATAAGATCCTTCTTATATGAAATGAAATAAAAAATGAAATATCAAGAGGAATCTCCAGAAAAATTTTCAATTGATTTTTCTTGGAAAGTATTCCTGAATGAGATTTTGTGAGAATTTCTGGAGGAATTCATTAGATTTTTTTCAAAGAAATTCTCAAAAATAGTTTTAGAAAAAAATGTGAAAAAACAGCAAGAAATTCCGAAGAAATATTTGGTGAAATTTATGAAGGCTTCCGGGGACATTTAATTTGTTTTCTAGAAATAAAAAAAAAAAACTCACTGGTAGTTTTTTAGGTAAACACGACTTGAATGGTTTCTGCTAGATTTATAAAAGTTTAAGCACAAATAATCATTCATTGGAACTAACAATTGTATGAACTGAAAGGGCATTATCTGAATATTTTCAATTTAAACACTGTAAAATATTTAAATTAATGCGAAGAAAGTCATCAGAAGTAACCTCAAAACATTCCCTAGTGAGAATGTGTAGGATTTTTCAGAAAGAAACTTTCACTAGAATTTCGAAAGCATAATGATTTTGCTTTGCTTGTTGAAAAAATAAAACTAAAAGAGTTTATACAAATAAAATAGTAAATGAATTCCCCAATAACATCATGGTAAATATTCAAAATAATCTATTTTTTTTTTCGAAGACGGAAGAACGTAAAACGTAAAAACACATGATTAATATAAGTTAAAGTATCTTAAACCAGTGAAATCTTGGTAGCATTCCAGAAAACAATAGCTTCATCCTGTTTCCCGTCTAGCCTTAGGCTTCTCGGCGCCCCTTTGAACCTGGCGCCCTTGGCGGGGGCCAACCTGGCCAACCGCACGCTACGGCTCTGCCAGTGAGCCCAAGAAAACGAATTCTTCAACCGCCTCAATTCCATCATCGGCGATAGAAATTCGGGGTGGCGGGCGCGGTGATTCCTCCCTGAAGCCCTTTGCCATCATGTACTTTGTCTTCGACATATTAATGACTAATCCGATTCGCCTGGCTTCACTCTTTAGTTGGATATACGTTTCCGCCATCGTCTCAAATTTACGAGCAATAATAGCAATATCATCGGCGAAACCAAGCAGCTGAACGGACTTCGTGAAAATCGTTCTACTCGTGTTTATCCCCGCTCTCCTAATTACACCCTCTAAAGCAATGTTGAACAGCAAGCACGAAAGACCATCACCTTGCCGTAACCCTCTGCGAGATTCGAAGGGACTCGAGAGTGTCCTTGACACTCGAACTACGCACATCACTCGATCCGCGACGATTGATCAATCGCATCAATCTATCCGGGAATCCGTATTCGTGCATAATCTGCCATAGCTGTTCTCGATCAATTGTATCATACGCCGATTTGAAATCGATGAACAAGTGATGTGTGAGCACGTTGTATTCGCGGCATTTCTGCAATACCTGGCGAATGGCGAACATCTGGTCCGTTGTAGCGCGTTCACCCATAAATCCAGCCTGATATTGCACCACGAACTCTCTTGCAATCGGTGATAGACGGCGGCATAAAATTTGAGAGAGTATCTTGTAGGCAGCGCTAAGTAGTGTGATCGCGCGGTAGATCCCGCAATCCAACTGGTCGCCCTTTCTGTAGATGGGACACACGATACCTTCCATCCATTCCCTCATTTTCTGGAACAGTTGCTGCAGGAGTTTTTTCAGGGATTTTTCAGAAGTTTTTCTCGGAATGTCTCCTTTGAAAATTTACAAAATTCCTTATAAGAAATTCCCGGTGAATATCGGAAGGAATCTACGTGAAATTTTGCGAGAAACCCTTCTAAGATCCATTTGGATAATTCGAGAGGTAGTTTGGAAAAAATAAAGAGAGAAACTGGGACATCTCGGGAAAACAAATTGCGAGTAATCCTGGCAGAAAATTTAAGAAGAAACTCTATAAACCACTAAGAGAAATCCTGGGAGGAACAAGAAAAACAACGGTAACTTTCGGGAAAAAATCCCTGGAAGAACTTCTGCAAGAACCTCGCAAAAATCTTGAGAGAAACTCTCGAAAAGCTATCCGGTAGAACTTCCTCAAGAAATTCATGAAGAAACTTTGGATAAGAAATTGAACGATATTCGGGAGGATTCCAGTGAGAAACTTGGGAAACCCTCTGATAAAAAAAGACTGGGTAGTGCTAGCAGAGACCCCGTGAAAAACTCCTGTAGGAATTCTGGGAGAAACTCTACAAGGAATCCCAAGAACAACTCTCAGAAACCCCGAAAGAACACCAAAAAAAAAATTCTTTGGAAGAAATATTCCATCGGTATCACCAGTTTTTTTTTTTTCAATATTGATATGCTATCGTGGTTTCCAATTTTCCATAGGATTTTCATCTTAAATCTCAACATTACTACACCGTAATGGACATCCAGTCCAGTTTCAAAACTGTACTAGCAATTTAACGGGTCAAGTGACCTGTGGAATTATAGATTGAGCATCCTGATTGTTTTCTCCTGATTTTTTGAGTGTTTGGATGTCATTTCTTATTAAAAGAAATTTTCGATAGAATTGTCAAATTAATTTCTTGCAATTGACCAAAAAGAATTCTGGGAAAAATCTAGGAGTTTAGCAAAGAAATGTGCTTGGAAGAACTCAGCTGGGAATTATAGGGCGGAAGCTTGCATATTTTACCTTGAAACTTTCACAAACTATATCATAAAATAGTTCTGTGTAGTTTTTTAAAAGTCTATAAACTTAACTTAAATTTGTGGTTACTTCGAAACGTTGGATGCAAAATCAGGGGGCGACACTAGTTTTGCCAAGCCGAAACGTCCCAAAAAAGCCGAAAAAGAACGAAGAAACCCGGTAATACTTGAAGGTGAATTTGCTAGTTTTGTCGGGTTTTTCGACTTGACAAAACTAGTGTCGTCCCCAAGTGAAAAACAACTTTTTGCTATCAGCTCAGACTGTCTGAGCCGAGAAAGTCCTGTCACGTGTAGGATCCACAGTCGTAAAACCAAACCTTAAAAAGAAGAACCGTTTGAAATCGCGAGTAGTAGGTAAAAAGGCCAATAAGAGTACGGCCAGAGTGGACGCGTCACGCGACGCGACGCGGTTTTCCCATACGATTTGACAGCTTATTATTGATTGTTATTCCTTTGCGGGCAATTTTCCGCATCGCGCTGCGTGACGCGTCCACTCTGGCCGGCACCTAACTGTGGCAGTCATCTTGGGATTCTATCAAGCATGCCCTTGCCCAGTCAGCCAGTGATCGTATATAATGTTGAATAAGATGTTAAAGTGGAGGCGATATGCGTACACTTTACATGCGCCTAAATGGAAGCATGCACGCATATGGCTTCCACTTTATCATCTTATGCAACATCTTATACGATTACTGGTTGTCTGGGTGGTTGCTTATATGTTCTATTCCGAGTAGAGGAAAAACACTCAATAAGAGCAAATTAGAAAGTCATACATTTCAATACTGGTTTAGGGATAAAACGTTTTATCCCTACACCAATGACTTTCTAATAATAAAAATCATCTCATATTATCTCATCATTACGCCAAATATACTGTTTTTTATGAAAATATAAAATAGCTTGTTCCCTTGTGGATCTCAACGTATTTTTCCTGAAAACTAAAATTTATCCTCACATTTCTCAGCTCATTATATACTACTCACGTCTCAGTTCTCACTCTTCACTTCACACTACTCACTTCGCCCTCTTCTCGGCGCACTCCTTTCTTCTTTTTTTAACAGATCACTCACTGGTTACTTCAAACCAGGGTTGCCAGATGATTTTTTTGAAAAATCTGTGTCACTTTTTTCAAAAATCTATATCCTATACAAAATTTGGGTGAAAAATCTATAAAATCCCATATAAAAATAGAATAGCTCCTCTAGCTCAAGAATCTTTATTTCATATAAAATGAAATCTGTACGTATACTCAAAAATGCTCATTAATAACAGATAAATCTGCATATATGGCATCCCTGCTTCTCACACTTCATTGCTCATTCTACACTTCTCATGGCTCACTGCTTCACACTCCTTTCTGCTTATTCTCACTCACTCTCGCATGTTTCCAGGGCACCCATGGGGGCACATAGGGCCAATGTAAAAGATGTCCATCCTGGGGTCGCTTTAACCTTGACCTGGGTCCAGGTCAAATTCTTACCGACTGTCCTGATTTCCTTGTTGAGGCTTCGTCGCCATGAACCCCTGGGCCTGTTTCTTCTACGTTGTCCTGCTGGATTCCATTCCAACGCTTGTTTGCAGGTACATATCGTCTCCGCCCTTCCATAATGTGTGACCGATCCACCTCCACATAGGGTATGAGCACCCTTCTTCAGCCTATGTGCATCTTATTCCTAAAACAGACGGTTTAAGCATGCATGCCTACTCCTAAAGATGAAACAGCGGGTTAACATGATGGTTTCTAATGATGATAAACAGTTTGATCACCATATCACAATATTTTTGATTCAAGCAATCTCTTAGCGAAGGAAAAAGTCCCAAATTATACTAAAATCTATTTCAAAACCTCGTGTTTCATCTTGCCCCACCCGTTTCAACTTGCCCCGGTGTACCGTAGCGCTTATTAGCTTAGATTTTGATAGGATGAAAATAGGAACACTATGCCGAAGATGGGTTCAGCTCCCCTACGTTCTCAAATTTCTCTCCCCTTCAACCCCCTAGCGTGTCAGGGCGCCCCACAAGTTCAGACGAACGAAAGCTTTTTCGTAGTCAATGAATACCAAATAGAGGGACTCTTGGAATTCGTTAACCTGCCCCAGAATGAAACGGAGCGTAACAATATGGTAAACACAATGTCTTCCGGTGCGGAATTCTGCCTGCTACCATCGGAGCATACTGGAAAAACTTGTAATTAGAAGGCACGAAATGTTGCTAATTGGCAAATTGAGAGATGAAATTTGTGAAAAAAATCGCGTTCTGGTGGGATTCGAACCCACGACTCCGTATTCGCTAGACCGGCGCTTTAACCATCTAAGCCACAGAACAGGTAATGGTTCTGCGGAATAGAAAGCCAAACTGACTCCGAAGCCGCACCGTGAACACTCCTATTTCACAAACTCATCTCTCTTTTCGGCTTAGATGCCAATCCACAACACACTCCTGTTTGTGCCCACTACCTACAAGTGCGAGCGAGTTATTTATATGAAGCCGAGACTTACTCTCGCACTCCGCATACCTAGCCACCAGGCAGTTTGTTTTGCTGGTGTCTAATTAGTATGCGTCGAGAGCTCGGCACGGTCGGACGCTCGGACGATCGAACTGCGCCAAGTGACGCAAGCAAGGGTACAATGATACATATTGCCCATTTTACTGGCATTTTACCAGGTTAGCTGGTATGTCTGAAACATACTGGAAAAACTTGTAATTAGAAGGCACGAAATGTTGCTAATTGGCAAATTGAGAGATGAAATTTGTGAAAAAAACCGCGTTCTGGTGGGATTCGAACCCACGACTCCGTATTCGCTAGACCGGCGCTTTAACCAACTAAGCCACAGAACAGGTAATGGTTCTGCGGAATAGAAAGCCAAACTGACTCCGAAGCACTCCTATTTCACATTTCCGTGAACACTCCTATTTCACAAACTCATCTCTCTTTTCGGCTTAGATGCCAATCCACAACACACTCCTGTTTGTGCCCATCGGAGAGTCGCGTCTGCTTATTTCTTAATCCTTACTCTAAACTGTTTACTTTTCATTCCTCGATTTTCACTGCTCACTCTTCACTCTGTAGTCATTTAAACGGAAATAACTGGTACACTATGGCGAAATAGGGTGCAAGGAAGCAGAAAAGTTAAGGAAAATGAATTATTCCTATCACAATTTGCGCAAACTGTGAAGTTTAAATGATTGCAGCCATCTTTTGTGATCGTGATCTGTTGTTCACGATTTTTTTCTTTTTGATTTGCATCATTAAAGGTTGAAAATCAACTATAGCGAATTTGAGGTACTATAGCCATAACTGGTACACTAAGCCTAGTTGGATTCTACAGATACAGAGGTTTAGTTTTTTTAGGACTCACTAGCGCCACCTACCGGATAAACCCAGAACCAACTATTTCACCATCGGATAGCTATTGATGTCCTGATCAACCTTGAGTTCAAATTTTATGTTAATTGCTCCAAAAGACCACTGAACCAATCAATTCGTATCCAATATCTGACTGCTGACAATCGTTATTAATAACCCGCAAGAAAGAACCTAATGAGACAACAGAGACGACGACGACCTCGAACGTTTCACTTCCTTACGACTGTCCAGAATTCACCACCAACCGGTGCTGGTTGTGCCATGTTCACAATAAATCCATCAGATGCCTACCATGTTTACCATAAAACCCTATAATAAAAATGATGACGATGTCGATTGCTATTGGGTATGTATGTATGGCGATCCCCGAGGGGAGACTTTCCAAATATGGGCAAAAGGAAGTTCCATTGAGTTCATTGAGTTCGGCAACCAACCGACCGACGACAGCTAGGTATACGGAGGCAAGCGGCCTAACGGCACGGGTTGTGGAGCAAGCGCGAGACGCGACGATTGAAGAAGTGGTGTTGTGGGTGACAGCGAGGAGGTGGTTCGGTGAGCTTTTGAGATAAGATTTGGATTTCATGTGTGATTTCGCGTGTGGCTGTTGGTGAGGCAAGACACTACAAGAGGGGAAAGGCCGGTTGGCAGGCGCAACTGTTGATGCTACTGCAAAATAGCTTTGTGACCATCTAAGGTCAATCGACGTTGACCGTCGTTGCCGCGCCGTTGTTGGATGGAAGCTTTCCTCTTGAGTCTCTTGAGTCTTGAGGCAATTGCCCAGTGAGGGTGATTCCGGTTGTTGGGGTTGCGAAGCCGTTGATTTCCCATACAGTACTACATACTGTGAGGTGCACGACTATTTCATTGTACGTCGTCGTCGTCAGTGAGGGGGTGCGCGGGTGGATGGGTAACGCGGATTAAAGACCTTGATGGCGAAGACAAGAATTTCGTCAACGAACTCACGCGACGGAACAACGCAGCCCCAGCAGCGACCTGGAGCTGGAGTAGTGTTTGTTTGCGTTGCTTCTTTCTCTTCTTCAGGTGGCTGATTTGCGCCATTATCTCCGTGTATCGTAAGTGAATGGGTTTCGATTCTCGCGTCCGGTGCGATGCGATGCGGTGTAGTTCGAGCAGTTCCGCAGTTCAGTTGCAGCTGGCGAGCTCGCGTGAGTAGGTGTAAATTGTTTGCGCGTTGACGGCTATTAGTTCGGGTGTCGTGGTCGGTACGGCGGTTGTTTGTTTTGCGGAATTTGACGGCGGCGCTTGCAGTTACTGGTAGCGGAGTACGACCAGCGTGTAGGACTTGGAGTGACCTGTGATACCTAGATGGAGTGGATACGTTCGAGGCGAAGTGGTCTTAATACGGCTTATTAGAGGCGTTTAGGAAAGTTGAGAGCTTGTGGTGGAGAAGTTTATGGAAGGAGATTACGAGTGTAATATGGGTTATGTGAACAAAGGGATCTTGAATGATTTAATGAGTTGACTCCTATTAAGATTCCGTAGTTATCACTGTCTTTTATCGCGTACGTTACACGTAATTCGCTCAATTTACCCAAAGCGAGATACCTTCGTGCTGTTTAGACACTTATCAAGTGTGAGTCATTCGCAAACTGCGAAAGATAAGGAGAGGAGGCTTGGTTTCAATTGAAGAACCAATATTATGGTCAACCTTAAATGTACAAGCCTTCTCCTTGATAAGTTTTGAAAAAGGTTCCTGCATTGCATGGAAAAGGACTTAATTTAAAGTGTGTGAGCATTAGGGTATCCTCACATACTCCAACTCGAAAAATGCAGCTTTACTTCCTGAGTATGTTGTTGTTCAGAATTAACTGAAGGTACGAGCTACTCAGACTCAATCGCTCAACGGTCATGGAGGAATTCCCGGGGAACTCTTGGAAGAATTTCTGGGAAACTCCTGGAGGAATTTCCGAAGAACTTCTAGAGGAGCTCCCAAAGAACTTCTGTAGGGATTCCAGAAGAACTTCTGGAAAAATTCCCGGAGAACTCCTGGAGGAATTCCCGGGTAACTCTTGGAAGAATTCCTGGACGATGATCTTAAGGAAGAACTTCTGCAGGGATACCCGAAGAACTCCTGGAGAAATTCCCGTGAAACTTCTACAGGGATTCCCGAAGAAATCCGGGATGAATTCCCGTGTACCTCATGGTTGCTTTCCTGTTGAACTTCTGGATGAATTCTCGGGAAACTTCTGGAGGAATTCTCGAAAAAATCCTGGAGGAATTCCCGGGGAACTGTTGTAGGAATTCCCCGGGAAACTCTTGGAGAAATTCCCGAAGATCTTCGGGAGAAATTCCCGAAAATCTTCTGGAGAATTTCCCGAAGAACTTCTGGAGGAATTCCCGAAAAAAATCCTGGAGGAATTCTCGGGAAACTTTTGGAGGATTTCCCGAGATTCTTCTGGAGAAATTCAAGCAGAACTTCCCAAAGCACTTCTGAAGGAAACCCCGGGGATTTTCTGGAGGAATTCTCGCCGAAAAACGTCACATTTTGTTGATATACCAGTTAGCTCTCCTTGTGCACCATGATCCTTTATGACCCCAACATCAACTGTACACTAGGTCAACGAGCAGGACCCAATGTGATGCATTAGAAAGGTTACAGATTTAGCTGAGCATAGTCTGTGCTGAGCGATTTTTTCCAAGCCATCCAATCTGTTTAAAGTGTATATGGAGCGTAGATTATAGTACTTTACTTACTTTACTTTTGGGAACTATTTCAGAAGTTTCTTCGAGAATATCTGCATGAGTTTTTTTTTAGGAAATTTCTTCAGGAGCTTCCTTAAAAATTTCATGAGAAATTCCTTCAATAATTAGTCAAAAAGTTTCTTAGAAATACCCCTGGTGTTCATTCGGGGATTATTTTGGGCATCTCAACAGGAGTTTAGGAATTCTACTAGAACTTTTATTAACGAGTTTTTCCTAGAATTTCATTTATGATTCCTCTATCAGTTTTATCGAGAATTCCTCTAACGTTTGTCTTCTTCAATTCCTCCAGGAATCTTCTTGAACTCAATTTAAGAGATCCAATGGAAAGCCCTACAGGTGTTCCATAAGCAATTCTTGCAGGCATTGGATTATGATTTTCCCCAGGATTCGTATTTTGAATACCTCTAGGAGTTTCTTGGAGAATTTCTACAGGAGTTCCCCTAGGAATTCCTGAAGGATTTCCAATGGCAATTCCTCGTAAGTTTCATTGAGATTCTACAAGTTCCTTCGAGAATTCCACGAATCTATTAGGATTCCCTGCATGAGTTCCATTGGAAATTTCTCCAGGTGTTCCAGTGGCAATTCCTGCAGATGTTCAATCGGAAATTCATCCAGGACTAGCAATTCCTTCAGGAAATCCATTAGGAATTGTTTTAGGCGTTCCATTGGGAATTCTCCCAAGAGTTGAATTGGGAATTACTTCCGAAGTTCAATCGACAATTGCTTTAGGACTGCTTCTTTGAAAATATCACAAGGAGACAATGTTTTGCACAAGTTCCTCGAAGAATATAGTTTCTTTATGATTTCCTGCTGGAGTTTCTTGAAGAATAGCTTCAAGAGTTTCTCAGAGAATCCATCCATGAATTCATTTAGAACTTCAGAAGCTGCTAAAGAAAATTTGGGAGGAATTCCTAAAGGAACTCCTGCAAGAATTCCAAATTAAATTTCTGTCGGAATTCCCGCAAGAACTGCTCTAGGAATCCTCAAGAAGGAAAAAACTGATGAAGGAATTCCTGTCAGCGGAGTCTATGCTGGAGGAATCTCATAAGGAATTTCTGTTGCCGGATTCCCGGAAGAACCCCCAACGGAACACTTTCTAGAAGAAGCCCAGAAAAAAAATGCCTGGAATCAGAATCCCAGAAAATATTCATGCTGGAGGAATCTTAAAAAAAATACTTACAGGAGGATTGCCGAAAGGAATTCCTCTTTGTGGGACCTTAAAAAGAATTCAAGCTAGAGAAATGTCGAAATGATTCAATTGATTCAAGCAATTGCTGCTTGAGATTCTGCTGAAAGAATTCCTGCTTAGAAGGAAGTCTTGGTGGAATATCTAGACGAAGTTCCTGCGCCGGAGGAATGCTAAAAGAAAATCCTGCTGAAGAAATCTCAGAGCAAATTCTTAATTGAATCCTGCAAGAAATCTTTGAGCACATTCCCTGATGCCCTGTCCTACTGTAAGATTGCCACAAGTGAACTCCTACTAGAGAAATATCAAAAGGAATTCCTGCTGGAGGACAGTCAAAAGGAGTTTGGTAGAAGACGAAAAACCGATCAGAAGCTTAATAGGGTGGGTCCACTACCAGGAGTCTTTTAATGAAGTTCCCACAACATTCTAAAACATGTCCTATGCCATTAAAATTTCACAAAATGTACCGGATTGAAATTGTTTCATGAAATGATGAGGTTGTTCTTTAAAAAAGAAAGGTAAACTTTTCCAAGTTACAATGAATGCTGAATTGTGAGAGTAACAAGCTGAACCTCAATACAGACTTAGTCCAACTTATGTTCTTGACTATTCAGACATAACAAGGAATGCTCTTGTTTTCGAGGATATGTATTAGCGTGGGACACAAAAAGACATTTTACTCCTGTACACTTTTTGAGTTCCATTTTGGCCCCATATCAACTGTGTAAAATTTCAGCTCGATCGGAGAAACTATATTTTAGCGCCAGCCGTTTTTAGTTTTCATACGATTTACTATGGGGAAAATCACTTTTTCAAAGAAAAATCGCTACAGGTTGCCCCTTAACTCCTAAAAATATATCGATGAATGATTTCTGTTGGAAATTTTGCGAGAAACAAACCCTCTGAAGACCGCAAAGCGATCTAAGGCACGTGGAAAAAGTTATTGACTGAAAACCGAATGGCATGAACGCTGTTTAACATGTAAGGAATAACAATAAATAATAAAATCATCATATCAATCGGTTAAGGCTTAATAACTTTTTTCACGAATGTCGCATCGCTTTGTGGTCTTCGGAGGTCTGATTCCTCGTAAAGTTATCTACAGAAATCATTCAACGATTTATTTTTAGGGATCAATGGGTGACCTCAAGCGATTTTTCATTGAAGAAGTAATTTTTCCCCATAGTAAATCGTATGAAAAACTAAGAATGGCGGGCGCTAAAATATAGTTTCTTCGATCGATCTGAAATTTTGCACTGTTGATATGGGGCCAAAATGGAACTTAAAAAGTATACAGGAGTTGGAGTTTTTCCATTTTTTATATTTTCCCATATAAACCGTGTACCAGGCTAATATGTATACACTTGTGTGTGGTGTAGGTGCTAAGTTGAGTGACTATAAATCAGGAGGTCCGAGTTCAATTCCCAGTTTTCCCACAGATAAGTTATACATACCTAAACATCTTTTCTGGAAATAGACGCAGCTAATAGTAAAAATAGGCTCACAGAGTGTTTTTATTTTATTTTCACACAATTAATAAATTTTATTGATTACTGATTAAGCGCATATTAAGCCTTGAATCAGCCTTTCAATGAACCTCAAATCAGCTAAAGGTTGAATAAAATCACCAAAATTAGATGTTTAGGAGTTGAGTGAAGGATTGTACCTCTTGTGCTCAGCTTTTGTTCAAATGATGGCTGATTTAAAATAGTTGGAGAAACGGTCGTGCAGCATCAAATTGTTATCTGGGTTGCTTCCCCACACTGGTTTCAATGCTGGGCGCTGCGTTACAGAGCGTCAACTTCGAACATTTTCAAAGTTTAGAACGACTTCAGCGTTTTTAGTACAATGACGTACGTCAAGCAACGAATCATTGTGGCTTGCTGCACTGGAAGCCATTTACTTCAAACCGAGCTGTCCGTTAAAGCTTTGGTCGAAGTAGAAGTCGACGCAGCATTGTGGCTCCCCCTGGAATTCCTCCAATACTTCTAGAGGAATTCCCTAAAAATTTTTGAAGGGATTCCCGAAGAATTCCTGGTAGAATTTCCGGGGAACTCCCGGATGAATTCCCGGGGAATTCCTGGAAAATTTTCCTGGGAAATCCTGGAGAAATTCCCGAGGAACTCTTGGATGAATTTCCGGGGAACACCTGAAGAAATTCCCGAATAGCTTCTGGAGGAATTCCCAAAGAATTTATGGAGGAATTACCAAAAAAACCTGTGGAGGAATGCATTAAAAGTTGCTGGAAGATTTCTCGGGAAACTTTTGGAGGAATTCCCGAATATTTTCTGGAGAAATTCCCGAAGAACTTCTAGAGAACTTCCCTAAATAACTTCTGGAGGAATTACCCAAGAATTTCTGAGTCCCGGGGAACTCCTGGAGGAATTTCCGGGGAACTCCTGGAGAAATTTCTAGGGAACTCCTGGAAGAATTTCTGGAGAACTGGAGGAATTTCCGAAGAACTTCTAGAGAAATTCCCTAAGAACTTCTGGAAGAATTCCCGGAGATCTCCTGGAGGAATTCCCGAGGCACTCCTGGAGGAATTTCCGAAGATCTTCTGAATGAATTAGCGAGGAACTTTTGAAGGAATTCCCGAATAATTCCTGAAGGAATTCTTGGGGAACTCTTGGAGGAATATCCGAAAATCTTTTGGAGAAATTCCCGAAGATCTTCTGGGGAAATTCTCGAGGATCTCATTGAGGAATTCCCGAATAACTTCTGGGAAACTTCCTTTAAAAACTTCTGGAGGAATTCTCGAGGAACTTCTGGAGAAATTCCCTGGGAACTCCTGGAATAATTTCTGGGGACCTCCTGGATGAATTTCCAAAAAACGTTCAGAGGAACTCCCTAAGAAATTCTGGATGAATTCCTGATGAACTTCTGGAAGAATTCCCGACGAACTCCTGGAAGAATTTCCGGGGAACTTTTGGAGGAATTCCTGGATGATGAGCTCGTGGAGGAATCAATTTTCATTTTAGGGAACTACTGAAAGAATTTCCGAGGCACTCCTGAAAAAATTCACGAGGAACTCCTGGAGAATTTCTGGGAACTCCTGGAGAAATTCCGGGGGAACTACTGGAAGAATTCCCGAAGAACTCTTGAAGGAAATCCAGAAGAGCTTTAGGAGGAATGCCCAAAGATTTTTGAAGGAATTCCCGAAGAACTTCTGGAGATATTTCCGAAGAACTTCTAGAGAACTTCCCAAGGAACTTCTGGAGTGATTGCCGAAGATCATCTGCCGAAGAATTTCTGAATGAATTCTCGAGGAACTTCTGGAGGAATTCCCGAAAAAATCGTGGAGGAATTTCTGGGGAACTCTTGGAGCAATTCCGAAGATCTACTGGAGAAATATCCGAAGAACTGGAGAAATTCCTGAAGAACTTCTGGAGGAATGCCCGGAATATTCCTTGAGAAGTTCCCGAGGAAATTTTGAAGGAATTTCCGCAAAACTCTCGGAGGAATTCCCGAAGATCTTCTGGAGAAATTACCAAAAAACTTCTGGAGAACTTCCCAAAAAACATCTGAAGGGATCTTCGGAGAACTTCTAAGTAGAAGAATTACCGTACAATTTCTGGAGAAATTCTCGCGGAACTCCTGGAGGAATTCTCGAACAACTTCTGGAGGAATTTCCGAAAAACTCATGGAAGTATTTTCGGGGAACTCCTGGAGGAATTCGCGGGGAGCTTCTGGAGAAATTCCTGGAGAACTCCTGGAGGAATTTCCGAAGAACTTTCAGAGTTATTTCCGAAGAACTTCAAGAGGAACTCCCTACGGACTTTTGCAGCGATTCGCGAAGATCTCTTGGAAGAATTATCGTGGAACTCCCGGCTGCTTTTTCCACTTTTGTGAAGCACCTGAAAGAATTCCCAAAAAAGCCCTGGAGAAATTCCCGGAGATATTCCGGATAAATTCTCGAGGTACTTTTGGGGGAATTTCCCAAAAAAATCTTGGCGGAATTCCCGGGGAACTTTTGGAGGAATTCTCCAGGGAACTCTTGGAAGAATTCTCGAAGATCTTCTGAAGAAATTTCCGAAGCGCTTCTGAAGATATTCCTGAAAATCTTCTGGAGAAATTCCCGAAAAACTCCTGGAGTAATGCCCGTGAAATTCTTAGAGAATTTCCCGAGGAGCTTTTGGAGGAATTCCCGTAAAAATCTTGGAGAAATTCCCGAAGATCTTCTGGAAAAATTCCCGAGTAACTTCTAGAGAAATTCCCGAGTAACTTCTAGAGAACTTCTCAAAGAGCTTCTGAAGTAATGCCTGAGGAACTTCTGGAGGAATTGCCGTATAACTTCTGGAAGAACTCCCAAAGATCTCCTGGAGAAATTCCCGAACAACTTTTGGGCGAATTTCCGAAGAAATCATGAAAGAATTCGCGGAGAACTCCAGGAGGAATTCCCGGAGAGCTTCTGGAGGAATTCCGGAAAATACCAGGAGCAATTCCCGAAGAACCCTCAGAGTTATTCCCGAAGAACTTCAAGAGAAACTCCCCAAGAACTTCGGCAGGGATTCCCAAAGAACTCATGGAGGAAATCCTTATGAACTTCTGGATGATTTGCTAGTGTACTCCTAGTGGAAATCTCAAAGAACTCCTGTATTATTAAAGTAGAAGGATAATAAGAAGAAGCTGTGCCAGGCGTAATTTTCGGAGCAACTTCAAGAAAAGTTCCAGACGTGTTCTAAAAGAAACTTCTTAAGTAACTCCTGATAATTGGTGCTCGAATCTCTTGAAGAAATTCCCGGAGAAATCCTCGGGGAATCTTGGAAAGAACTTTTGGAGATATAGACGACGGGAGCCTTCAAAGATTATCAGAAGCCTTTGACGCAACTCTTCTCTCCATTTTTTCTGCAGCAATACCTTGAGGAATCCTTAAATTAAATTAAATTAAATTATTGAGGTATTTACGAAAAGACTCTTGGAGGAATACCAAGAGGAACTCCTAGGGGATCTCAGAAAAAAGAAACTACTTGGGGAATCCAAACGAACTCCGGCAACAATTGAATAAATCCTTGGAGAAATCTCAAATGGAGTTTCCCGGAGGAATCTCAAAAGTTTCCAGGTAAATTTCGATGGAGTTTCTGGTAGAATTCTAGAATTGCTGGAGGATAGTAATCGATTGCTCAGTTTTGAAAAAAAAAAATGTTCCTGCAAACCAATTTTGTCAGATTAACGTGAGTGACCCAAAATTACCTTGAATATTCCATATAATTTCACAACATTGTTGATTCACTAGTGCCACCTAGTGGCAAAATCTCAACCAACTGCCACAGATACGTTCTACATTTTCCCATCTTTTTCTCTCTCCCAACTTCCAGAATGAATCCCACAATCAGCGAACACGAGGCGGCGTCGCTGGCGGCGGAAATGTTCGATCATTTCTGCGCCGCGACCACCATGCGCCAGATCCTCGGCCTGTACAGAAACATGTGCGATATCCTCAATCTGAGGCCCGGCCCGCTGAACGAATTCTATCCAAAGTTCAAAGCGAAAATTCGCAACTGGAAGGCGCAAGCCCTCTGGAAAAAGTTCGACGCCCGGGCCTCGCACCGGGTGTACAACAAAGGCACCGCCGCCAGCGGCACCCGTGTACTAGTCATCGGCGCAGGACCCTGCGGTCTGCGTTCGGCAATCGAAGCCCAACTGCTCGGTGCTAAAGTGGTAAGTAGAGAAATGTTCTGGTTTTGTTGTTTATCTTTGGATAGTCGATAGCCGTGTAACTCTTGACACACCGGTTTCTTTAGGTTGTGGTAGAAAAACGTGATAGGATTTCTAGGAATAACGTACTACATCTGTGGCCATTTCTGATCACCGATCTCAAAGCGCTCGGAGCGAAAAAGTTCTACGGTAAGTTCTGCGCCGGTTCGATCGATCACATCTCGATCCGGCAGCTGCAGTGTATCCTGCTAAAGGTTGCCCTGCTGTTGGGTGTCGAGGTGCACGAAGGCTTGTCCTTCGTGCGAGAAATCGAACCCAAAGATGGTTGCGGCTGGCGAGCGGCTGTGACTCCGGAGGATCACGCCGTGTCACACTACGAGTTCGACGTGCTGATAGGTGCCGACGGAAAACGAAACACCCTGGAAGGTTTCAAGCGGAAGGAGTTCCGCGGTAAGCTAGCAATCGCCATCACAGCCAACTTTATCAACAAGAAAACCGAAGCCGAAGCCAAGGTGGAGGAAATCAGCGGCGTAGCGTTTATCTTCAATCAGTCGTTCTTCAAGGAGCTGTACCAAACGACCGGTATCGATTTGGAGAACATCGTCTACTACAAAGACGAAACGCATTACTTTGTGATGACTGCCAAAAAGCACAGTTTGCTGGACAAAGGTGTGATAATTCAGGATTATGGTGATCCCGCGGAATTGCTATCATCCGCTAACGTGGACACGTCTAAGCTTTTGGACTACGCACGAGAAGCGGCAAACTTCTCGACCAAATACCAAATGCCGAACCTAGAGTTTGCCGTGAACCACTACGGCAAGCCGGACGTGGCAATGTTCGACTTCACGTCGATGTTCGCGGCGGACAACTCCTGCAAAATCACAGTCCGTAAGAACTACCGGTTACTTTCCTGCCTTGTGGGCGACAGTCTCCTGGAACCGTTTTGGCCCACTGGATCCGGCTGTGCCCGAGGGTTCCTGTCCAGTATGGACGCGGCCTATGCAATCAAACTGTTCTCCAACTCAAAAAACAGTGCCCTCGGGGTGATCGCACAGCGAGAATCCATCTATCGGCTACTGGCGCAAACAACTCCGGAGAATCTACACCGGGACATTGGAGCGTACACGTTGGACCCGTCGACGCGGTATCCCAACCTGAACAAGTCGTCGGTGAACATGATCCAGGTGAAACACCTGCTGGACACCGACGACCCGGCGCTGTTGGATCAAATGTTCCTGGATACGAATGCGCTCGCGGCCGGACCGGAAGTTACGGTTACGAAGCGGAAGCGGCGAACCAACGATACGATACCATTGGGCACGGTGCTGTTACGGTGGGTCAAGTCCCAGCTCAAGGGTAACGACTTTGTGCAGGAGTTGTCGGAAGCGTCGCAGTGTTTCACGAACGGGAGGGTGCTATGTACGCTGATCAACCGGTATCGGCCCGATTTGGTGAATTTGGACGAGCTGGATGGTTGCGGACCGGACGAGTGCAACGAGCTTGCGATATCGATCTTCGAGGATCATCTAGGTGAGTTGCTGGAAAGGGGTCGCTTTGGTGTGGTGGTACAGTCACTTTTGATTTTAAATACAACTTTTTCTTTTCAACTACGCCACACCTAAGTCCACAAGTTTCTGAACCTGAAGCTAGGAGTGAACCCTTCCCATCTCTTGCAGCAATCCCGCGGATAATGTCCGGTCAGGAATCGCTCACGTTGGCCGGCGTCGACTCCAAGTTGTGGCTCAACTACCTGGAGCAGATATGCGAAGTGTTCCGCGGGGAGATTCCGCACGTCAAGCATCCCAAGCTGGACTACGCGGAGTTCAAGCAGAAGCAGCAGATCGACAGCATGGAGGAGTTTGCCAAGCTGCGGCGGTTTGCGGCCATGAAGGCTGCAGCTGCTGCGGCTCCGGCCGCCGCCATTCCGATGATCGTGCCTGGCCCAGGTGCCGGAGCCGGCGCCGGACGGAAGTCGTCCAACTACCACGAAGAGGAACGCATGAAGCGAAGCCGCAGGGTGCTGGGAGCGGAATCTGGTCCAAGTAATGCAGTTGAGGGTGGTTTGAAGGTGTTCCTGGGGGTATTGATCGGTATTTTTCCGTTTGCAGTGGCCTCACCACAGACCGACACGACAAAACGAGCGAAGAAACGCCGCAGCTACGAAAAGTTTGGCAACATTGTAAGTATCGCGGGCGTCGGTCGCTTTCTGGTGGCCGTCTGTCTCGTCCATTTCGCCTTTCAGCCGCCATTCGCTCGGATGGTCGGCTTCGATCGATTCTTCCTAGAACATCCCGCACACCGGCAGCTCGTCGCTGCTCTGTCCAGCGGCGGCCCGTAGCTCCTAGAGCTGCCGATCAATCCACAAAACACCAACCAACCAACCAACCTCATCATCATCACCGTAGCGTAGTAGTAGTAGACGTAGTTGTAGATCATCACTTGTTGGATCCCTCCGGATCTGTGTAAAGTTCTCATATGTACAGGTGCTTTGTAGATATAGTTTGGAGACGAACGAAGGTTTGAGCTGCTATCGAACTCAATCATGTGTAGATCATAGTACAACGTTGCATGCTTTTAACTCTTCATTACATCTAATGTATACATAGTTTTTGGTTACATATAACTGTTGCATCGGTTTCACTACTCATGACAACGCTTCAAACGGCATCTATCTGTCTCCAATTCGTAGTAAACTATCAATTCTCTTCATTCGAATTAGGATGAAAATGGCAATATTTCCCCAGGATCCCCACCCGGATCTGATACAGACAGTACAGACATTCCCGAATCCTTAGCTGCTATCGTTAGCCTCACTCCCACAACAAATCCAACAACACCTTCCCTTTGTAGTATTACAACAAGCACTTCCGATCCTACTCCTACTTCTACCGTTCCCCAACGTCCAGTAGGCCCTACCTCATCCGGAGGTAAGGATGGCACTAGCACTACTGCCTTAGATAGCACCTGTGACAGCGGCACCACCAACAACAGCAACATCAACACCAGCACCGGTAGAATGAAGAAGATGATGATGATGATGAACCCACAATCCCATTCCACACAGAACCACGGCCAGCACATCTTCCATCAGTACTCCTCTCTCTCGATAGCACTGCTATTGATTCCGCTAGGAGTGTTCCTCTACTACACTTCCGTTGGTGCCCTAGAGCGGTTAGTCGATAGCTACCTAGTGACGTTGCTAGGCTTAGACGATTATTAGTCAATTACAATATGTAAACGAG
Source organism: Aedes albopictus (assembly GCF_035046485.1). Lineage (NCBI taxonomy): Eukaryota > Metazoa > Arthropoda > Insecta > Diptera > Culicidae > Aedes > Aedes albopictus. The sequence continues at coordinate 85,585,607 of NC_085136.1, forward strand.
TGATACTAGGTTAGAGCTTTTGCCGATTGTATAGATAATGTGACGAACTCTGTATATTTCCTCCTAGCGTGCAATAGTGAATACAAGCGAACCGTTACCCGTGTTGAAGAGCGCATTTCACAAAGTCCGATCCCGAACGATCTCTCTACCTCCCACCCCCTGAGAAACCGAAATGTATAAATGTGTACACTTATAATTCCGAACTAATCCACATAATACCGCTTAATCGTTCCCATTAGCGAAGCTAAGTGACGCCGTTTTCCTGTAAATAAAACCTAGACTAGTGGAACACAACGGCAAAAAAATCACAAATCCCGCCCGATAAGACACAAACGAGAAAACACCAAAACTAATGAATATCGCAACGATCGAGCGACCGGCGTAAGTTCGAAGCTACAGTGTCGTCTAATGTTTTTGTTTTATCTATCAATATCTCGATTTTAGCTTAGGGTAACCAAGCCAAATGGAAACTACAATGTTGAAATGCTTTGATAGTCATGTATACATGTTTGATAACAAATTGATGTTGAAATTACAAAAAAAAATCCATGTGCTCCCGGTAGGAATCGAACCCACGGCTCCCAGTTTGCTAGATGGGCGCTTCTATTCCTCTAAACTAGGAAGCCACTCGTTTATATTCGTCCCCATGTGCGGTAGTGCAATCGAGTTCGGATCTACGCCTTCAGGGGACGGATATAATCGAGTGGCTTCCTAGCTTAGAGGAATAGAAGCGCCCATCAAGCAAATTAGGAGCCGTGGGTTCGATTCCCACTTAGGCACATGGTTTTTTTTTTCGTACGTGTAATTTTTGTGTAATCGTTTCATGTAATTTAAATTTCTTCATCATCATCAAACACCTGTTCTTGTTGTGTACATGATCGTCAAAGCACTTCAACATTGCTTTAGTTTTGATTATTTGTATACAAAAATTTCAATTGTAGAGGGCAAACAATATGAAAAACGGCGAAAGTATTGTCCGATACTGTACACAATGCCGGTAAACCGTCCACCCCGAGTGCCCGTGTAATTGGGTGAGCAAGAGCAAACCTCCTACTACATATACCTACTTACTAACTGGTTGGAAAAGATAAGTCAACCGTATCTTTGAAAATAAATCGATTTTTACACGTCATAATTGCTTCTCTGTTTTCGCTTTCAAACAACAGCAGCAGTAGCAGCAGCAGTAAAAATAAAACAAAACAAAAAATAAGTGGCCTACTGATGCATTTTACGGTTTTGATATAATTGATACTTTTTCCGCTACCGCGTTGGTTGAGTGGGTTACTGTTGTTGTTGTTGTTGTTGTTGTTGTGTGCAGGTTTCGCAATCGCAATCGGTTTGTGTTTTCGTGGAATTGCAAGTGAGGGTGTTTAGAAGTGGAACAGTCGGATTACGTTTATCTTTTTTGTCAGAATTGATGTAATTCAAGTGTGATTGAATGCGCAATTTCGTTAGAATGTGATTTAGGGAACGTTCAAAAATTACGTCCAACATTTGGGGGAGGGGGGGGGGGTCTAGAAAAGTGTGACAGTACGTGTATTGGAATACCCCAACGACGTTGGCTTGAAAAACAACAACATTAAGATAAAACTCGTTTGTGAATGTTTAAACGCAAAAACAATAACTCTGAGTTGGCTTCTGAATTCTATGCCGATGGATCTGTGTGTAAACAATGCACTCTCCGAATTCGACGTCCTTGGTTCGATTCCAGCTTGCAATCTCTTTCACTTTACTGTCATGTGATAAGTTTCTCCAGTGTATGCCTAATTCAATTTAGTGATTTAATTTGTTATGCTCCGGACATTGCGATACCATCACTGAATTGTCAATATTTTCATTCCGTATGGTATTTTCGGTATGGCCCAGGTGTGTGACACCTGTCGCTACGTGCGATGTCAGTTGTTGTTTTATACGAATATATTTATCACATAATCGGTGGTATGCCATATGGAGTACCTATCACTGCTATCGATTAACGGCGAAAGGTCAAGGTTATTCGTTACCCTTTCGTGCATGCTTTTTCGCTGTCGCATGTCGTCGTTTGTCGTCTGCTGCACTTCGTATCGATGAACAGTTGAACAAATGGATATGATATTTTCTGCTGGGCTTGGCATTTGAGATGGATAGTTGGATTATTCTTGGTAGAGACTCAGTTGAAACTATACCAATTTTGGACTAGCGTTAGAAAAAGGCCTTATCAGCATTGATAAACAACGTCTTCGCACACTACTATTGAATCCATATCTTAACATTTACAAAAAGTTATCCTCTGATAATTGCAGCCAAAAAAATGTTTATCAGCTACTAAAAATAGTATTTTCTGATATATTTCTTTACAAAAATAATCATTTTCTATACAAAATAGAAGGAGATCTATAAATTTGGAGTCCATGAACCAATAGAACTAAAAATTTGACACAAGACTAAAAATTACCTGTCTTTTTAATTTTCATTGAGTTCAAGAAATTTTATAGGCAAAATGTAGATTTTCTGTTGGTGCTAAATTGGAAATAAAAAAGTAAACAATGTTGATCCTCATAACTCAAAAACAGAATTAATTTTAAAATAATCTGATGATTAACCTTCACCGACCCCCGACAACTCATTTTCAAAATGCTGGCATTCCGTCAATTTTCATCCGATTTTTTTAAGTCACCCTCAATCGTTCATAAATTGGTGAGTGTTTATTATACATACTCAAGTGGCCATGCAATATCCGGAACCATTCCGGGGATATTCTGGATTGTGTTGGGGTCAGGGGGCTGCCAAAATGTATAAAAGTGATTATTCTGTGTGTTATTGTGTTTGAACCATCGATGTTCAGATAACTAAGATAACCAGATTAGAATAAGTTGACCCACCCGGATCCCCGTGACAGGTTCTGCGGGGCCTCGTTGGGGACACTTTTGGGTATCAACCTAAAACATTCCGTGCGACATATCAATCTTCATGATTTCGATTCGAATGACTGAGTCAGAAACGATACACTGAAGTCTGTTTCTACTAATATGACCACCCCGGAACATTTAGCAATGGTTCCACGGGGGTGCCATCGGGGACATTTGTGGTTTGCAAGCAAAATATGTCGTGCGACGTAACAATCTTCATGATTTCGAAAGAATGGGGCAGAAAAATTTACTGAATTTATGTATCAACTGATGTGACTGCTCCGGAACACATGGAACAGGGAACTACTGAAGAAATTCCTGAGGCACTCCTGGAGAAATTCCCGAGGAACTCCTGGAAGAATTTCTGGAGAACTAATGAATGAATTCCCGAAGAACTTCTGGAGGAATGCCCAAAAAATTTTTGGAGGAATTCCCGAAGAACTTCTAGAGAACTTCTTAAACAACTTCTGGAGGAATACCGCAAGATCTTCTGCAGGAATTCCCGAAGATCTTATGAATGAATAAGAGAGGAACTTTTGGAGGAATTCCCGCAAAATTTCCTGGGGAACTCTTGGAAAAATATCAGAAAAAATCTTTTGGAGAAATTCCCGAAGATCTTCTGGGGAAATTCCCGAGAAACTCCTGGAGGAATTCCCGAACAACTTCTGAAGGCATGCCTGAAAAATTCCTGGAGGAATTCTCGCGGGACTTCTAAAGAAATTCCCGGGGAGCTTTTGGAGGAATTCTCGAAGATCTTCTGGAGAAATTCCCGAATAACTTCTAGAGAACTTCCCGAAGAACTTCTGGAGAACTTTCTTTAAGATATTCTGGAGGAATTCCCGGGGAACTCCTGGAAGAATTTCTGGGGATCTCCTGGAGGAATTTCCGAAGAACTTCTAGCGGAACTCCCTAAGAAATTCTGGAGGAATTCCTAATGAACTTCTGGAAGAATTTCCGAAGAACTTCTGGAAGAATTCCCGGGGAACTCATGGAGGAATTAGTCGTGGAGGAATTTTCATTTTTAGGGAACTACTGAAGCAATTTCCGAGGTACTCCTGAAGAAATTAACGAGGAACTCCTGGAAGAATTTCTGGGGAACTCCTGGAGAAATTCCAGGGGAACTCCTGGAGAAATTCCAGGGGAACTACTGGGGGAATTCCCGACGAACTTCTGAAAGAATTCCAGAAGAACTTCAGGAGGAATGCCCAAAGATTTCTGAAGGAATTCCCGAAGAACTTCTGGAGGAATTCCCGAAGATCTTCTGGAGAAATTTCCGAAGAACTTCTAGAGAACTTCCCAATGAAATTCTGGAGCAATTCCCGTAGATCATCTGGAGACATTCCTAAAGAACTTTTGGATGAATACTCGAGGAACTTCTGGAGAAATTCCCGAAATATTCCTGGAGGAATTTCTGGGGAACTCTTGGAGTAATACCCACAGATCTTCTGGAGAAATTTGCTAAGAACTGGAGAAATTCCCGAAGCACTTCTGAAGGATTGCCCGAAAAATTCCTTGAGGAGTTCCCGAGGAACTTTTGAAGAATTCTCGGAAAACTGTCGGAGGAATTCCTGAAGATTTTCTGGAGAAATTCCCGAACTTCTCAAAAAAAAAAAAAACTTCTGAAGGAAGTTCTCCGGAAAACTTCTAGAAAAACTCCCGTACAATTTCTGGTGGAATTCTCGCGGAACTCCTGGAGGAATTCCCGAAGATCTCCTGGAGGAATTCTCAAACAACTTCTTCCCGGAGAACTCCTGGAAGAATTCTCGAAGAACTCTTAGAGTTATACTCGAAGAACTTCAAGAGGAACTCCCTAAGAACTACTGCAGAGATCACCGAAGAATTCCTGGAGGAATTCCCGTATAACTCCTTGCTGCTTTCCTGTTGAACTCCTGGATTTCCATTTTTTGGAGCTCCTGAAGGAATTCCCGAAGAACTCCTGGAGGGATTTCCGAAGAACTTCTGGTTAAATTTTCGAGGAACTTTTGGAGGAATTTAGTTGCGTTGCGTGGTAACGGAGTAATCCGTAGATTGCATACTGAAAGTTGTCATGTTAAAACTTTAAAATTGCTTATGGAATGCTATTTGGGAATGAACAGTCATCCATTCAAAGGTTGAAGTAAAGAAGACATGAAAACTTCGATTGCCGGCCATGCCCATCTTCTCCGTTACGAGGAAAGGATAGGATGTGATGACATGACATCTACTTTATGAAAGGCCAGCGACTCACCGACGCCCTCATAGGTGTCAAGTTAAATATTTGGAACGGGTTGTTTTGGGATTCACTATAAGCGAGTGGTGCGGCAAGATTCAGACTGTGTAAGTGTATTAGGATGAATCATGTAGTTCGTGTGAGTGTAAGTGTTTTAGTATATTTAAACACCAACAACGTTGGGAGTGACGTAGCTAAGGGATTTTGTCATTCCTTGGGCCTTTTTGCTTCAGGGATGACAGGCATTAACACTGTGTCCTGGCTAACAAGCCTAAGCTTAAGCGCCATTGATCACTCTTTGAAATGATAAGAAACATCACCGCCTCCTGACCCCAGTACAGTCCGGAATATCTCCAGAATAGTTTCGGATATTTCATGGCCACTTCAGTATAATAAACACGCACCAATTTATGATCGATTGAGGGCGACTTAAAAAAATCGGATGAAAATTGACGAACAGCATTTTGAAAATGAGTTGTCGGGGGTCCGGCACGTGAAGGTTAAAAACCAACCACAAAGGCATTCTCTTCGAACGTGTGGTTTTTGAGCTATGGAAATTATTGTGTTTTCAATAATGCAAACACTCAATTTACATCGAAATAACGACTTTCTATAGATCTTTATTCTCTAACTTGTATAGTTCTTCAATCGTAGACATCAACTTTTTTTCTTCGCGCCAAGCGCAGTGACAGATCATGGTTTCGTATAACGACATCAGGGTTGTAGCTGAGGAGTGATAGCATCTTCCCGTTTAATTCCTAGCCGACGGCGTAATCTTCCAGACGTTTTGGAAGACGGCTTACTCTGGCGTCGAATTCGTATCGAAGAACTCTTCATAATCTGTACTGTCGTCTTGATAATGGCTGGCATCAACTGGTTCCGGAACTATTTGGCGAAGGCATCTGCTGAACTGGAGTTTGCTTCCGGAGGTCGGAATCATCCACTAGAATTTCTAGCGGCGTTGTAACTAGTGAAGATTCGATAGTGTCGGTGCATCTTGGTCTAAGCTGGTTCACGTGTGACCGAATAAGCTTCCTGCGACCTGATTGTTGATCGAGCACATCGTTGAAATTGACTCCTCCAATAGTCTCAATGACAGTTCCGGGAGACCATTTCCGTCTTCTGGTATATCTTGGCGTAGACTGTAGAACCAACTATAAACTTCGGATGAAGATGATCGGACTTACTGCTGAACGTTAACGGACGCAAAAGATCCAGTGTTATACGCATGGGCCGACCCAGCATTTCTTCCAACGGTGATTTTCCTGCAACTGGGGGTTGAGCGGTACACGTGCAGAAATTTCTGGAGTGCTTCGACAGATGGAACTTCTTCCCCTTCAACGATTTTCCGAAGCGATCGTTTCAGGGTGTTGACATAGCGTTCGGCCTGGCCATTCGACTGTGGGTGATATGGCGCAGTACGAATATGCACGATTCGCAACTGTTCACACATCTTCTTGAATTCACCGCTACAGAACTGCGTCCCGTTGTTTGTGACAATAGTCTCCGGGATATCAAATCGAGAAGAAATCTGATTGTAACGGCTGCAGTTGTATGGCCAGCCTGGACAAGTTCCGTCAAGTGGGTCCAGGCATAGTCCGGGTGAATGCTCTTCCACGGACCTTCCGCTTAGGGCGGTTGATGATGTGGTGGAGATTTTGTAGTACTGGCACAAACGCAACACTGACGAACTAGAGCTTCGATGTCGTCATCGATGTTTGCCCAGTAGACCGCACTACGAGTAAAGGCTTTCGTTCGTTCGATGCCTTGGTGGTCACTGTGTAGCTGTTTCAGAACACGCTGTTGGTAGCATTCAGGAATCGCTACCCGGTCGTTCATCATGACGCATTCATTGACTACGGACAAAGACTCGCGTTGAGAATAGAAGGTTTTTGAATTCCGATCTGCAATTTTGCTACTATTCGGCCAACTGCTGTCGATGTACTGTATGACCTGTTGTAGTAGGGAGTCTTACTTCGTTTCAGCTCTTACCAACTTCACTGGTAGCGATGTGAAGCATTCTTCCAGACTTGCTTTGACGTCATCTTCCAGATTGACAGTAGCAATGACGTAGTCTTCCTCTAGTTTCTGGTGGTTGCTTATCAACCGAGACAGAACGTCGGCATACCCAAAGTTGTCCGAGCGATATACCAAAGAATAAGAAAATCAAGAATGCCCACTCCGCTGATGCTCGGGGGACACCCGCGCAGCGCTATCTGCGGATGAAAGTTCAACCTTCATGCGGTAGTGTGCGTTAATGATTGTATGCGGATACCGAAACATACGCACACCACCTTCTCTTATGACAAATCACGAACACTGTTACAGAGAGCTCCCATCTTGATACGCTTAGAGAGCGCCACTTGTCGTGTCGCTTGACGTTTACATACATAGGAAAAGGCAAGAGAGGGCATTCTTTCTATTTTTATTCTTTGGATATACTCCACGTTGAAGTCGAATCCGAGCAACGATAACGTCCAGCGCTGCTGGAGGCGATTCGCGGTGTGTAGCGGAACAGCTTTCTTGGATCCGAACACCTTGAGTAATGGTTGGTAGTCTGTCTGCAGCGTAAATTTCCGTCCTAGCAGCATTCGTCGAAACTTCGTCACCGCAAAAACCAACGCCAGCGCTTCTCTTTCCACCTCACTGTACCTCTGTTCAGTGGCGGTTAGCATTTTCGCTGCGTGTGCAATAGCTTTGATGCGGCCATCCCGAAATCGATCCGCCCCGATTCCAGATTTTAAAGCATCACCCGCAACGATGAGTTCAAGTTTCCGATTGTAGTGCGTAAGCAACAAGTCTGATAGCAATACGCTGTTGATGCTGTCGAACGCATTCTGACACTGGCTACTCCACACGAACTTCCTATCCTTTTTCAGAAGCTCATCCAACGGCTGTCGGATTCGATGTATTTCCGGGATGAGTTTGCCGCTCCGAGAAATGATCGGAGTTCGCTGACCTCTGTTGGTGATGGCATTTTCGCTATGGCAGCAATCTTCTCGGGATCTGGCTTGATACCATTGGCATTGATGGTGAAGCCAATGTAGCCAATCTCCTCCTTGTAGAAACTGTACTTTTCCGGACGCAGATGGATCCGTACTCCAGGATGCGAGCGAACAGGTTGCGTTGCTCCCAAGTTCCGCTGTGGATCAAGAAATCGTGTAGGAAGTTTTCCACGCCCTCGATTCCTGCGATCATTGCCTATTTAACTCCAGGATAGTGGTTGAACTGATACAGCCCACGATGGGTGTTGATGGTGAGCATTCGTTTTGATTCGTCATCGACCTTGACTTGCAGGTACACGTCTGACAAATCTATTTATTATACTGGACACTTTGCTTCCCGCCAATTTCGAAAAGCTGTCTTCGGGCGTCGGCAGTGGAAAATGATGATATTCCGCCGCCTTCTGCCCTGTAGAGTAATTGGCGCAGACTCTGACTTTTCCACCTGGCTTCTAGGCCGAGACATTTGGAGCTGCCCAGTCAGAATAATCCACCCCGGTTCGATGATGTTCAGCCGCTGCAGTCACCGGTTGCGCACCGGGTTTCAGACACAGCTTCACCTTCGTTTTCGTGCAGTTTCCGAGTCTGAAAACCTAGGGAAACTGGGTGAGGTACCAGTCGTCTGATTTGAACGAATTGGAACAATTTACCTGGTTACAGATGGCTGCCAACGGCTTCTTCCAGACCTCGAAAGCGTTCATGAAGTCCAGACCGAACAATTTCAGATCCTTGACTGAACTACAGAACTGATGTACTGGACTACAGCACGATTCTATAGTTATAATACTCCGAGCCGAAGCCAGAGAATCATAGCTACAAGAAAAGACATCAGGTTCATCCGAAGGTATCATATCTACACCAGTGGTGGAATTACTCTCCTCATGAAGCAATTCGCGAGTGTAAAGCCAACACAAGGCTTACTCATGATTCCGAGAGTAAACAGTGTGTGAGTTTATTCGCACCCGCCTGCTTCGTGAGTAAGAAGCAAAACAAAAACAGAAACACTCATGAGCTTTTATTCGTGAAGAACTAGTGGAGGTGCGGGAAGTACATTTTGTTGTGGTTTTAATAGCAAATCCAGTGATTATCCAACATAAACTAATGCTTTATGCTTCATTGTTCCTAAAAAGCAGCACTGTCAATCGTTAAAATGCGTTTTTCGTCAAAATGCAAAGAAAACTCACGAAGCTTCGCGAATCTCATGCGAGTGCTTGCCAGCTTCGTTTACTCACGAATAAAGAAGTGCGAGTATTCTCGGGCCCCTGTTGTTCACGAGTATGTTTGTTTTGGTTTGTGTCTGCTCAGCTGCAATCTTCATCATTTTCCATCCCTGATCCGCACATCCAGGGAAATGTGTACTGAATGAACATCCCAGTTCGTTCACTTGGAAATCCTCAGATTTTGCATGGATTTTGTTCAGCCGACTGGCCTCACTCAAACTGGAAACATTTGTACAGCAGACCGAAGAGCTTTATGATAGGCCTTCAGGCGAGCCAACCTAAAAGCCTCCGATCCAGCAGAACGTCGTCTGTTCCAACTCTTTCTACATTGTTTCCTGAGCTTGGACTGATCCTCTTGTGGTCCTCACAGACCGCAAAAGTCAAGCTTCTTCAAAAAGTTCCATGATTAACCGTTCAGGATGCGCGCCATCAAGCAGCTGAAAGTGCACTGCGCTCGCGCTGTATTCGACGAGCGAAGTTTTTTGGTAGTGTTGTACTTTTTGCAACGGCGCGCGCGCTGAAGGGTTCAGGCCGTTGTAGTATCCACGGCATCCTTTAGATCACTTGGAGTGTCAATGAATGGTGAGTATTCATGAAATTCGGCCTCAACCAAATCAGTAAAGAGATCCCAGTTGGTTGACCGGGGATTCATAAATCGCAAAGTTTGCGAAGTATGCGGAGTGCGAGAGTAAGTCTCGGCTTCATATATTGTGCGTTGCAAGAAAAACACAATTATGGCGACTACTTTCCAAGGCCTTCAATGATGGACAAAATTTAATCGCGGTGCAAACGCCACGTGCAGTCGCAGCAGTCATCATTTCAGCCGGCCATGTGGCGACCTTTTTTCGAGAATAATCAAAGAGCGCTGTGATGGAAAATTTGAAAATAGATCTGTTTTCTTAGGCGACTGTCTTGCGCTTATCTCTGACTGCGGGTAAAACTAGTCGCGAAAGTAGATTTTATTTTGATTCGTATAATAAATAACTCGCTCGCACTTGTAGTTAGTGGGCACAAACAGGAGTGTGTTGTGGATTGACATCTAAGCCGAAAGAGAGATGAGTTTGTGAAATAGGAGTGTTCACGGTGCGGCTTCGAAGTCAGTTTGGCTTTCTATTCCGCAGAACCATTACCTGTTCTGTGACTTAGTGTGTTAAAGCGCTGGTCTAGCGAATACGGAGTCGTGGGTTCGAATCCGTATTCGTGATTTTATTTCCACAAATTTCATCTCTCAATTTGCCAATTAGCAACATTTCCGTGCCTTCTAATTACAAGTTTTTCCAGTATGTTTCAGACATACCAGCAAAGCTGGTAAAATGCCAGTAAAATGGGCAATATGTATCATTGTACGGTTTGCGAAGTAACATTTAGATGTTCAAAAAAGATGTAGCGATGGTCAGATAAAAGTTCTTCATCTGACACATGCCAATTGGTCATATCGTGGCCATTTCTGCTAGAGCAAAACGTTATTCCTAACACTTAATCTCTATCAAATACCATGAAGGTTATGCAGTTGCCTGTGTTAAGAAAGCCAAGATCTGTACTACTGAAGTATTCCATCAAACTGGAGCCTCTCAAGTTAATGTCTAGGTTCCGGGTCATTTGGTCGAACGCCATTCGGCCGAATGCCGTTTGGCCGAACGCCATTTCGCCGAAAGGGTCATTTGGCCGAATGCCGTTTGGCCGAAAAATGAATGGTGAAGTCAAGTGACCATACCACTGTTCCCCGTTCAGCCTATGATTCAAAGAAGCAAAAATCTTTGATGATATATAGGCATTTTCAACGCCATCTATTCCCTGAATATTAAAACTAGAAAGAATAGCCTATGATTAAAAGAAGGAAATACTTCTGATAATCATATTGGCAGTTAGAATGTCAAAAACTTCCTCTGGATTCTTTTGATCATGATTCGGCCAAACGGCATTCGGCTAAACGAACCTTTCGGCCAGATGGCATTCGGCCAAATGGCGTTCGGCCAAACGGCATTCGGCCAAACGGCATTCGGCCAAACGGCATTTGGCCAAATGGTCGGACACCGTGTTGCCTCAGATGATATGGTGGGCATTAACATCATTGCCAACAATAAGCAGATGGCCTTTTGAAGTGCAGTATGCGATGACTTGTTTGAAAGCATCCGTAGGGGATGGTATTTTCATCATGCGGTAAATACACCGATCAATACACTTATTTCCTGTTGAGGTTTCCAACAAATAGATAAATCAATTGTGATAACACAAACATCGCTGGTGGTGTAGCAAAGTGATTGCGTTGTTAACAAGCACACATGCTCGAGGCATGACATTCGAGTTTGATATTTCATTGAAGTAAGGGTCATCTGACTAGTGAACTCTTACCACTGGAACAGCTGGTCCGTAGTGCTATTCTTTACGAGTTGAACCAACCGCTACCGACACTACAAAGCTATCTAGGCTCTGATCGGGAAAAGAAATTGATGTTGATGATCAACTTCATACGGGCTCGAACAGCCGAAAAAAGTAAAAGGAAAAGAGGCGAACCAGCGATTGTACCTAGAACCTTCTGGATACGAATCAGAAGCAGTAGCATTTTGATCATCAAGCACGCTTTAACAATAATCGATTTTAGATGATTAAACTTATTTAGGTCAAAAATGATTTTTTTTTAAATTACCATTTATTTTCGTCGGTAAGTGATAATCGATGGGAAGAGCTTGTGAACACTTCATGTGTAACCGGAAATTTACGAAACTCGCAGTACATATTGCAGAAGCCTAATTTCACCAGTTGTTTTGTTATGCCCTTTTGTCATAAATTGTCATAGAAATAGCTAATACCCATCACCTTTCCATTGTTTGAAAGCCCCCTCGTCAACTCCAATGAATTAGGTACATAGTACTCCTAACCTAGCAATACGGACAGTACAGTACAGTATGAATGAATGCATAGTAGTACGGCAACTCGGCGCATCACACCGTCAATAGGTCTTAACTGATGCGTAACGGTCGATGACTTGTGCTGCCAGCCGCCGACTCAGTTGCAGTGGTACTAGGGTCTTGTACCATTTGGGCAGGTGTACCTATTTTGGGCACTTGCTGTAATAACTAAGTCAATTTCAAACCGATTGATTTGATTTTTTGTATAGAGTTAGGCACGTACAGTAGTATCCAAAATAGGTACACCTGCTTAAATGGTACAAGACCCTATATGATATAGGTACCAAAGAAACGCATATTAGCACACACTGACGTAGGACTCCGAGCTGATAGGTGTCCGATCTGATCGTTCAGTAGGTGGATACGAGTTGGAAGTTGAATCAATCACGCTTCAGTAATTTCTGACAGGTTTTGCGTATGATGACCAATATTGCGATTCGAAGTTAAAACCTAAAACCTACTTGAGAGATACTGTCCAGACTGTTCCACATCGAACTCCAACAAGTAGCCATAGCATGTCTGCTTTTTATGAGTCAATTAATTTATTGTGCAAATAAATTTGAACCCAAGTGGTCAACAGCAGCAGCGAGCCGATCTCTGGCGAATGACCACCACCACCATTGCGAGCGCTCGAGGGTTTGCGTGAGTGTCAACCATAGATCTTGTTCCTGTTAACTACCTGCTGCTGCTGCTAGCTGGTCGTCTATTAAGTGTTCCTCCGTGTAGCTACTAGTTCGTGATTAGACCATAACTTTTGCATGGAGGAGCTGCTCCCTCTTATGGAGGAGGCGCCAAGGTAGCTGACTGCAAGGAGTTATCCACTCGTGGCTTAGCTTCTGGTTGCTTGAAGGTTAAGTGGACTAGATGTGGGCGTGATGATTACCTATTTAAAATTTTAACGATAAATTTAAATTCTTCAAGTTTAACATTCTTTCTAGTACGTTGGTATTCAAGCGTAAAGGTTTAAACGTAAAACCATGATAGTTTTCTAAGCAGGGAATCATTATGTCCATAACCGGTACGCTTACCCTGGTCAGATGACAAGCTATCACCAGTGTTGGTAAAATCACACTCAAGGCACACTCATGAACCGCTCCTGCGTGAGCAAACTCGCGCGCGATTCTGAATCATTTTCTCACGCGTGAGATTTTCATGCAAAATCTCGCTCTCACGAGTCAAGCGCCGAAATCTCGTTCGCTTGTAAAACGAATCCGAATCAATTTGAACGACATCCAATGTTGTTGTACGATAGGTTTGCTTTTGTTCTATCATATAATCCTAAAAACTTCGATGTAAATAATAAGAACACCAAGAAATAACGCAATGAGTGAAATTGCGAGTCAACTCATGCATGATTTTTTCGGCGGTGAGTTTGGCGAGTCAAGAATCGCGTGTGAAACAACTCAAGCATGAGATTTGAGAATTTGAGTTTCTACCAACACTGGCTATCACACTAACTCCTAGTTGAAGGAAATGCAGACGTCCATCATCGGGCTTCAAGCTGACCGACTGACTTTCTGGTACCACAAATGGGTACAATTGCTGTAGCACTACTACAAAGTACAAACATCCTTGTTGATTTGCCTTATTCAAATATGTACAGTAAGCTGCAACAAGTTGGTTTAGTATTACTTGTAACACTAACATCATATTCATGCGGGTGTCATTTTTTAAATTCCTGCATCATGTTGAACTGCTTACACGGTGCAATTCCGAAAGAAAAGGGGGAGACATGATTTACATACGGACATGCCAACAGATACATATACTAACCAAACAGGGTGAGAACTCGAGTGAAGCATGTCAGCTTACTCAGCAGCAGCGTGCCGCTAGCCGGCAGCTAATTGGTGGAGGGTTCTTCTCTGCTACTTCACTTACTTAGATCTATCTACAGAGGATTCTTGTTTTTGTTAGCAGATTTTTGAAAACGAGATAGAAAAAGCTTTAGTGTCATTACAAAAAGTATAAATAAAATACGAGTCGTGGTAGGACTCGAACCTTTGAGTCTTGTATGCTAGATGGGCGCTTTACCTCCAAGCTATGTTTCTATTCATCTAGGATAACCTTATATATCGTAAGCTCAGTTCTTCTATTTTAATTATCCTACTTAAGTCAATAGTGTTAATTTTGCTTGAGTGACAAAATACAAAAAAAAACGAGAAACCACTATATTAAACAGCACTTACCAACTATTATTCTCAAGATTTGAAGCATGATGCCTCCCAACGTTTCATTAATCCTCGGCAACGACGACGGCGACGACAATTACTACACAGTAACCAGCAGCCTCGGAACGGTAGAATCGAGCGTAGCGTGTTGCATTCGATGTTAATTACCGCTTTACATACCACCTAATCGCTGGTGCTGGTGCTGGATAGATGATTCCTCTCTACAGCAAGGCGGGCGGTCAGAGACGGTACTTGGGCAAGAGGTCCCATCATGCGCTCGCGCAACTGCACATTAATGCAAATAAAGAAATGCTCATTTTGTGCTCTTATGAAAAAAAAAACACCGTACAATGCAACGGGAAAATTTTAGTTCCATTGCACTTGTGCGTTCTCGTTAGTGTATGACCCAATAGTAAAAGGCAGCAGGCCTGGAACAGTCTATGGCTGTGCTTATGGGTTGACTCGTTGATTTTTTGTGGAAAGAAAATAGGGAAACTAGGGAAATTGTTTCTTCATTGTGTTTAATGATAACCACCTAAAGGGTGGCCCATACTCATTAGTATGGAAATGGTTGAGTTTTGGGATTTTTTTTTATTATTCTACAAATTAGGCCGAAGGGTTTCAGATTTCCATGAAACTTTTGCCACAGGCAGGGCTCATGGATATATGAACAAAAAAAAATTGAGAAAAAAATCAGAGTCGCCTATTTTCCCGGAAAACTCAGGTGGAAAATTTTTGTGTTCCCCTGACACTTCTTACTTTAAAAAATCAAAACTCAAGAACGAAGCATCGTAGAAACGAAGGTTTTTCTTTAGAAAATGAAAGCAATATTTCTCAGAAATCAAAAAAAAAAAATATGCCCAAACTCGTGAAAAATTAAAAAAAAAATTTTTTTTTGAGAAGGTGATTTTATAATCTTTAATCGGTGGAATTTTTGGAATGCACTTTTTTTCGTGTTTGAGTTATGACCAAGTTTGTTGAAAAATATCCAAATGTGCCATATAAGCATTTTCTTTGAAAAATTATACACTGAAACCTCCATTGAAGTCGATGCATGGCTGATCGAAAATAATTTTTACCGTGCAAGCAATGACAAAACTATAGACTTTTATATTTTTTAACACTTCGCATGACAAAGGAGATTTGTCAAAAAATATAAAACTGTATAGTTTAGTCATTGCCGGCACGGTAAAAATTATTTTCGATCAGCCATGCATCGACTTAAATGGAGGATTCAGTGTAACTCAAGAATGAAGCTTTCTACGATGTTTTTTTTTAGAAAATGGTCAAAGCTCATGAAATTACCTTCTCAAAAAATTTTTTTTTGAAAATTTTCGGCGAGTTTGGGCAGTTTTTCCGGCTTTTCTTTATAAATTTTCTCAACGGTGGAAAATTTTGTGAAAAACTTTTTCCACTTCATATTTTTGGATTCCTGAGAAAATTTGCTTTCATTTTTAATTCTACGAAACTTCGTTCTTGAGTTATGATTTTTCAAAAACAGGCTTATTTGGCACATTTGGACATTTTTAAATAAAACTAGCTGTCCCCGGCAAACGTTGTCTTGCCTACTGCGTTTTCTGACGTTCCAAGTGCAGGGCCCCGTCTAGTCCCCGTTCAAAATGCATGGAAAATCTATTTTCGAAAATTCACAGTTTCACTTGTTTTTTTGCCTCATAAACCTTCCTAGGGTGAAAACTTACAGAACAAAACCAAGACGACCTAAATCGGACGTGCCGTTCGCAAGTTATGCGCGGTCCCACGTATGCCACTGCATTTATATATATATATATATATATATATATATATATAGATAGATAGTTTGGCCATAACTCAAAAACGAAATAAAGTGCATTCCAAAAATAATTGTTTGAATATTTTCCACGAGCTCGGGCATAGTTTTTCCGGCTTTTCTTTACGAATTTTCTCTACTGTGAAAAATTTTCATACAGAGTGGTCTAAACAATCAAAGTTTTTCAAATATAAAATTAAAAAAAAAATACTATGGTAGCGAGCCACTGGGGAAGTGGCTGGTATTTTGGGCACTCTTCGCTATAACTCAGTCAATTCCGAACCAATTGACTTGAAATTTTGTGCACGGCTAGATACTATACATATCTCACCGCGTTACAAAAATTGTGTCAATTGGTTCGAAATTGCCTGAGTTATTGCAGAAAAGTGCCCAAAATAGGAGCCCTGCCGAGATGGTTCCACTTCCCTACTTTTGAACCTGTGAACCGATATGAAACTTCTTGATGCAAACAATATGCAAACATATTAGTTTTTTCACGTTTTCAAGGTCTCGGAACCAAAAGGATATCAGGAAATTTTAGAAATTTGGCATTACATATCAAAAACTAAGAGATCTATGTTTTTACCTGTGAGATACGTATGATTTTTTGGAAATAAAAAGACAAAATTTCCGGGAATTCTGGTTTGCTACAAAATTAAAATCTCTGGAAGCTTCAAGATTTGTGATTTCATAATATCTTCATAGATCATGTTGTAAATCTAATGCTTCCTCGTTATTTTTAGAAAACAATGTAAAACTGGAAGCATTTCTTCATTTTTTTTTGTTTTTTAATAAATAACAAAGCAATATTTTCAAAGACGGTTTCCAAAAACCACTTTTTCAATTTTTTTTTTTCGAAATTTTGTTTCAATTTTTATAAACATTTTCCGCTAAAAAAAATCGGAAGATACTGTGATGTGATCGATTCTCCAACTGGAAACCGATATTCAAAATTTTGCATTGTTATTTAATTAGAAATCAAAAACCAAAAATTGGATATTTTCTCTAGCTTCAAAAATGTTTAAAATAAATCTATCAATCTTCAAAAATGTCATTTTTTTAATACATTGCATTTAAAAAAGGACAATATTAAAAATCATTTCTGCTCGTATCAAATTTCTTTTTTTTTTTTTTGCTGCGGGCCGTATGTTAGGAAATGTCTTCTGTCCAGATAATTGCCAGGATAACTACAGTCAAAATTTTTTGTACACGGTATCACCCACTTTACACTCACCGCCATTTATCTGAAGTCTTTCAGCCAACTCAGTTGATTTTGGAAGGATTTTTCCCCCAACTACGGGTCCAGTTAGCCTAGTGTTTAAGCTAGTCGCTAGTGGTTAAGTTAGCCTAAAGGTTAGATCTAAAAACAGGTCGCAGTGGCTTATATACCCAACAAGGAATATACCCTAGTGGTCAAGGCTATGGATCGCCAATCCAGAGACCGCGGGTTCGATTCCCGTTTCGGTCAGGAAAATTTTGTAGACTCCCTGGGCATAGTGTATCATTGAACCTGACTCACAATATACATACAAAATGGCAGGCAAATAAAGCCCTTCAATGAATAACTGTGGAAGTGCTCAAAGAACACTAACACTAACACCTAGGTTACAATTTGATGCTGTACAAACGTTTTTTCAACTATTTTAATGCAGATTTCATTTTAAATAAAAGCTGAGCACAAGAAGTATAATCATTTATTCAGCCCCTTAACATCTAACTTTGGTGATTTTATTCAACCTTTAGCTGATTTGAGGTTCATTGAAAGGCTGATTTAAGGTTTGATATGCGCTTAATCAGCAATCAATAATATTTATTTATTATGTAAAAAAACACTTTCTTGACATTCTATCTACCATTTGCGGGTTTTTATTTCCAGAAGAGATATTTAGGAATGTATAAATTAATCTATAGGAAAACTGGGAATTGGACTCGGACCTCCTAAATTACAGTCACTCACCTCAGTACCTACACCAAACACAAATGTATACGTATCCTCGAACACGAAAGCATTACTTGTTGTGTCCGAATAATCAAGAACATGAGTTGAACTAACCCTGTATTGAGGCTGATGAAGCGATGAGAACTTTACAAAAACTTATTTGGGTCAGCTGTCAAAAATTGTGTGTTAAAAGGTTGAACAAGAGATGATTAATTCTACATGCGGGTGTATGCTTTAAAGCTGGTTACACAGATGAATAATATTCTATTCGACTTAATATTCGGTCATCTATGTATTGCTGACTTAGGAGGTTGAGCAAACCATACTTCAGACCAATATTCAGCTGTCGTTGTATTCAGCCTCTGACACCATTGACCAGCCAATGTTCAGCTATTACTCTCACTGTTCAGCTATTACTCATTGATTGTTACTTGGGGAGGCTGTTCACATAAGATAGTCGCATACTCCTTAGAAGAGTTTCTGGCGAGTTTTGTTGTTTCTACTGATTGATATTGATTCAACTAAGATTTCATGCACTGTGCAGTTCATCGTAATTGTTGTGTTATGGTAGGGCGTAGGGCTCTCAGGTAACGGCCACTGATTCGAATCCGGTGGGTGATATGCTTTTTTTTATTTGAATTAAATATTAGGCGCTGTCCATAAACTACGTAGACTTTTTTTCAGCCATCTCAGGACCCCCCTCCCCCCCTCGTAGACTTTTGTTCATACAAAATTTTCGAAATTTGTATGGAGCGTAGACTTTGGCCAGACCCCCCCGTCCCCCCCTAAGAGTCTACGTAGTTTATGGACAGGCCCTTATTGATTAGGATTCCTGCAGAAACCCATAGAGTGCGCTAGAGCCCATGAAACTGATCCACCCTAAGAACCAACTGTTATACCAGAAATCTACTTTCTTCTGATTGCATAATATCATAAACCTTAAGAACATAGATTAGCCGAGTTCCACTCCATATAAGCAGACTTTAATGGATGCATTTATATGGTACCTTACGGCTTGTATAACTAAAGACAGAAAGACTAAACTATACTTACTTTCCTCACGAGAAGCACCAAGTACATACTCAATTATAGTGAAGAACATATACCTAGCAGTCTTAAAACTGAACTAGCGCGGAAGGGAAGGAGAAAACTGAGTGTGTGTGTCGCTCAGGTATGGAGACGAAACTTCCTCTCCCGAAGAAAACTAGAACAACACGGTTTTGTTTTGCATCATCATAGTTAGAGAGGTACACGGAGTGCTGCGTCGTCGTCGTCGTCGTCGTCATCGCGAGCATGCTGCTCTGTACGACGACGGACGGCAATTTCGTCCAAAATAGAACCCGATGAATCATCTGGGTCAGTGGTTCCCAAACTATGGGTCACGACCCAGCTAGTGGATGATGTAGGCTGATTTTTTAGTAGATCAAGAATCTTCAAAAATACTGCAACATTAAAAACTTTTTGCTACTATTTTTAAGATTGCAATCATTGCAAATCATTGTTGTTTGATTTTCCCTGAACACCAATTTAAGATGCATTACAAATAGGTGGTGAGTTGGTAAAGTTTGTGAACCCCTGATCTAGCCTGCAAACCTGCACGAACGGTGGATGTGTGCCGTGTGAGTTTCGCATTGTAAAAGGGCATGCAACCGGCGAGGAAGAGGCGACGCTCTGCTCTACTCTCTTTCTCTGTAGGTAGGCTACTCTACCTACTCTGTAATCATCATCTGCTCGATGGCAAACAAACGCCATCGGGTGTTAAGGATGGGTGCTACCGGTCCACATGCAGCATGTAAAACTGCAGCTCAGCACACGGCACGAGCACAACTCACAAGGCACTGCTCGCTGTTGACGTAATGCATGCATCCGCACTGTCTCAATTCGGCAGCGGCGGCAGCCAGCAGCAGGTGCCCTATATACAACGGACAGGTATTGTTCAATAACACCGCGCTTTGGAAGTGAGACTTGGTGGTGTGTAAATTGCCGGCTAATCCCCGTCGTCGTACGTGCATATCGTTGTTGTTTTATCGATAAGGAGCTAAGCCCCGACCGCGTATAGACCGAAACCGAGGTACAGGGTAATCAGAAAAGGTAATGAGGTAGAACTGCAGTCCCCTCGATGGAACACCGTTTGAATTATATGGCGAAGGAATGCTGCTGGTAGAACACAAAGCAGAGACAGATTCATTAATTCAATCCAGTCGAGACGCATATGTAAAAATACGCTTGTATTCACAGGATATGCTATTTATTTGAATCAGATAGATAACTAACACAATATCATAAGAGTCAGGCAGGTATCACTGGGATTTTTCAACGAGTTTCTTCTGAGATTCCTCCTTTTGAAAAATCCGAGACTTCTCTAGGAGTTTCTTCCAGAATTCTTGTAGGAGTTCCTTCCTGGTTTTCTCAAGGAGTGTCTTCTGGGATTTCTCAAGAAGTTCCTTCTGAGATGTCTTCAAGAGTTCTTTCTTGAATTGATCCAGGAGATTTATGGATTCCGCAAAGAATTTCTTGCGTAATTTTTTCATCAATTCATATTGACATTCCTCCAGGAGCTCCTTCTAGAATCCCTTCATGGAAGTCTCCCATACTTTCTTCGATTGTTTCGTCAGGATTTTCTCCGGAGATTACACCAGAAGTTCCTTGTGGGATCTCTTCAGGAATTTCAGCCTGGATTTTTTCCAGGTTTCTTCCAGAAGTTCTTTCCGCAGTTGCTTAAGAAGTTCCTTCCAGGCATTCCTTCAGAAATTCCAGGAATTCTTTGGATTTACCCAGGAAAAAAAAAACTTGAGAGATTTCTCCTAGAACTTATTCCGGAATTCTTTTAGGAAATTCTTCCGGAATTACTTAGGGATCGCCTTTCGACGTTCGTCCTTCATTTCCCAACATTTATTCTTGAAATTCTTCCTGGAGTTTTTTTTATTAATTTCTCCTGATTTCTCCAAGAATTCTTTCTGGGAATCCCGGAAAAAGTAGTTCTGAAGGCATTATAAAAGAACCCCCATTCCCTTGAGGAACCATTTGTTAAATCTCAGAAGAAATTCTTGCAGGTATCACAAACATAAGTCCTGGTGAATTCCTGGTACTCCTGGATCCATTTCAGATGGAACCTCTTTAGGAATCACAGATACTTCTGAAAGAATCTTGGATATATTAATGGAACAATATCAATTGAATCGCCCATATAAACCACGTTGGAGTTTTCCAGAATCACTCCCGAATTCCTCCGGAATCTCAGGAGAAACTCCTTGAAAAATCCCAGAAGGCTCTTGAAGAAATCATAAAAGGAAGGAGTGTATTCCAGCCTTCTTCTGGAGGAATACCGGAAGAAACCTCGGTTACAATTCCCAGAAGGAGGAATCTTTGCAGGAACTCTTGGATAAATCCCAGAAGCAACTCCTAATCAGTCTTGGACAATCTTGAAGGAATCTCCAAGATTCCAAGAGGTATCCGTGAAGGAACTCCTGAGGGAATCCTCGAAGGAGCTTTTGGAGTAATCCACGAAAGACTTCAAGAAACTCTTTGAGGAATCCCAGAAAGAATTCCTTGAAAATCACAGAAGAAATTTTTGAAGAACTTCCAGAACGAGCTGCTGAAGGAATTCTCAAAAAATGTAATAATAAAATGAACTTTTTGACGAATCCAAGAAGAAACTTCTTGAGGATTCCCAGAATTAATTCCTGGAGAAACACCAGAAGAACCTGTTGGAGTAATTTCAGTAGGAATTCCTGGGGATCCCTCAAAAGAATCCCTGGAAAAATCTTAGTAAGAACTCCTAGATCAATCTCTGAAGGCACACCTGGAGGAATTCCTGAGGCAGCTCCTGAATGAATTTAGAAAGAACTCTGGGAGGAATCTAAAAAGAAACTTCCGTAGAAAAATTAGAAGTAATTTATGGAGGCATTCAGATGGAACTCCTGAGGGAATTCATGGAGGATTATCACTCTGCAGCAGGCAAATTTGTTGGTATTTTTTTACTAACTGAAGTTCACCCATTAGCCCATGGCTGTATATAAATAAAAAAATAAATAAACAAATGAACGACTATTTTGAAGTGATGGAGACGCACGGTCATTCCATATGTATGTACAGGGTGTTAGGTTCATGAGTGCAAACTTTTTAAAGGGTGATAGAGGATCATAAATGGTGAAAAAAATTGTTCTACGCATATGGTCAAATCTCAACCGATACGTAGTTATTGGACTCCTCATGTTTTTGACTCTTATTGCATTAACTGGCTATAACTTTAAAATGGTCAAACTTATCGCAGTTTTTTTACTCTTATTCGAAAGATTATTGAATTTTCTATCAAATGGCATCTTTGAACCGAATGGTTTAGCAAAATAACTAAGTTTTGTAGAGCAAAATAGCTAAAAATAGTGTGTTTTTATTTGTTTATGTCCATTATCTTTAAAACATGCGTAATAAATTAAAATTCTTTCTTTGGGAAAGTTTTGGCGCCTGTTCCACTCTACAATTTGTTCTTTGACGCCAAACTTCTAACTTTTATCGTTTTCTTGAAATTTTGATTTAAATGTGCAGCACAGTGCGTAAAAAAGTGCTTACACGCTAATGCCGCTCAGCACTAAAGTGCATAATTTCCAGACTACACCAAAAGTGTGTAACCCTTGCACATTTACAAAATCAGCTCCTGTGTCCGCAAAATCGTTAAATTCGCAAAAATTTTTGTACAGCAATCTAGCAAGTTTTTCTAGTGACCTTGGAAAACAAAAAATATATCGACATTTCGCATCTAGACGCGCGTACGAGCTGTTTTTGAGAATGTGTAACTGTTATACATTTTTGTGTGATCTGGAAATTATGCACTTATGAGTAGGGCTTACACATTTTAGTGCTGAGTGGTTTTAGCGTGCACAGATAAAAATAATGAGATTTACACGTCATGTAAACTTCATTTTAGTCATGTAAACTTAATGTTATGATGGTTTACATGATATATCATGTAAATTTGTGTTATATCTCATGTAAACACTCAGAGTCATGCTAAATTACATGACATATAATGGAAGTTTACATGATATTTTATGACTTTTACATGATATGTCATGTAAACTTTTGTGATATCCCACGCTCTAAACATGTGCATTATATGTCACAGAAATTTACACTCTTTTTTCGATCTGTGTGTACCATGACGATTGCAAATTTCTGATCTGAATTGCGACGTTTAAATCCAAATTGCAAGAAAACGATAAGAGATAGAAGTTTGATGTCAAAGAACGAATTGTAGAGTCAAACAGGGGCCACAACTTTGCCACAGAAAGAATTTTAAATTATTACGCATTTTTCAAAGATAATTGACAAAAACAAATTAAAACACACAACTTTTAGGCAATTTGATCTAGAAAACTTAGTTATTTAACTAAACCAATCGGTTCAAAGATGCCATTTGATAGAAAATTCAATAATCTTTCGAATAAGGGTTAAAAAAGTGAGATAAGTTTGACCATTTTAAAGTTATAGCCAGTTAAGGCAATAAGAGTCAAAAACATGGGGAGTTCAATAACTACGTAACGGTTGAGATTTGACCATATGCGTAGAACAAATTTTTTCACCATTTATGGTCTTCTATCATCCTTTAAAAAGTTTGCACTCAGTAACCTAACACCCTGTATATGAACATAAAATTTAAAAATTAACAAAAAAAATAAAATTGAAGCTCAAAAACGGCTTTGAGAACTTTTTATTTTTTTATGTGAAAATAGTTAAACTCTTGTTGAAAAATTAAAAAAAAAATGTAGCCGTTGTGACCCAACATTGTTAAAATCATAAAAAATATCTGTTATTTCAACAATGTTTACATATTTAAGTTTAATATTTTTTTTCGCGAGATTTTTTTAAATCTAGAATTAATAATGCTTTCATTCAAGATGCAAATCAGCATATTGGTTCAAAATTTATGACAGTTTGAAAAATGAAAACCCAGATTAATACACCTAGTGTTTATAGTGCCTTGCTCGTCGAATATGTTCTCATGACCTTTCCGTCAACATTTGCCGAAGTATTTCTGAATCCTGAGATTACTTTATGTAGAAGAACATCAATTTTAACAAAGCCGTCGTCGAAATGGGAAACTTATTGATGGCACAGATGACAAAAATATCCTCTCACTGCATACTGATCAATCAAGACCATAATAACATGCTAATTTTCCCATACCACTTTGGTCCGCCTGGCATCCACGCACCAATGTGTGAACCCTCTGCCAAGCATATCCCACCAACACTCCAACAACCGCATAAATTTGTGCAGACCCAGAGGTATATTCGATCTGCTGTAAATACAAACGATTGCAATCATCACTTCCTTCCCATCCACACATTTACCTGCAACCTGACGTTGCAGGCGCCATTGTCGCCTAAAAATAGTAGACCATTTACACTCACACACACTGAAGATGCCTGCTAGACCCCGGCTAATTTCTCATTGGTTCCTTGTGTGAGTGTAGCTGGTCTGGCGATACTGGAGTAGCACCCATGAACGGGTAAGTCAAGCTCAGCTCAGATCTGCAATTTTTGTGGGACAGCCGGAACCAGTTCCAAATCACCACCGGTAGTTTCTTATGTGATCTGAGGCTATTTTTTTTTTGCTACCCGTTCGGCAGGTTATTGAAAAAACTGAGATTTTATGTGTAGCATGCATGGATTTGGTTCATTTTTATAATTGGCCACTTCTGGCGGAACAGCCTTAACCGAGCGTGGATATTTAGCATGACCATGCTGAGGGTGGCGAGTTCGATTCCCGCTCGGTCCAGGATCTTACAGGAAATTTCCTTGACTTCCTTGGGCTTACAGTATCTTCGAACCTGCCACATGCAAAATGGTCATTGGCAGAGAAAACTATCAGGTAATAAACATTGAAGTGCTCATTAAACATAACACTATTACTAGTCTTAGATGTGGCCTGAAGCTATCTACTTGCTGATCGTTGATCAGATTATCAAAATAGCCGCTATTTTATGTGTGGGTTGTTCCCCTTTCATCGAGACACCTGGAACCGGTTCCTGAGGACTACTGGTAGTCTCTTATGTGGTCTAAGCCTATTTTCTTGAACATTGGTAATCACGTTATCCAACAGCCTTGATACGATGTGTCACATGTATGGGTTTGGTTTACTTTTATTTTTGACCACTTATGGTGGGACACCCGGAACCGGTTTCGAAACTGTTTCTTGAAACTATTTTCTTGATAAATGTTCAGCACGGTACCTAAAAAGCCGCGATTTGAGGTGTCGTATGTATGGGTTTGGTTGACTTTTATATTTGACCATTTCCGCTGGAATACCCAGAACCGGTTCCGGCACACTACCGCGGTATACCGGTAGTCTCTAATATGGTCTGAGCCTATTTGCTTGCTAACCGTTAATTAGGTTATCGAAAAAGCCACGACTTGAAGTGTCGCATGCATGGGTTTGGTTTATTTTTATATTCGGCCACTTCCGGTGGGACACCCGGAACCGGTACCGGAACACTATCGGTTCAGACATGGTCTAAGACTAGGGGCGGGACAGCTCTAATATTGATTAGCGATATTAGCGGTATTAGGAAATATTAATCCCAGAGCCGAACCATATTTGAACAAAGTAAGCCACGCCGATTGAACTGAATTGACGTAATGAAAACAGAAAGAAATGCCAGAATGATCGTTGTACTTCATCGCAATAATGTGGTATGAAATAAATCCGCACTAGAAAGCGGAAATCGATCCAACGTTGTTCTATTATGTTGCTTCTCATATCAAGAGAACCAACTTGGGGCATATCGCCGGCGCACCGGTGACCAAACTTGGCTGTCGCGACCCCCTAGCCTTTAGTCACCTCGCATTTCGTAGATAAATTGAAGCGCCTGAAAGTGGCGAATGGGAAGCAATGCGCTGGTACACATGATCATCAAACTGTACTGTTACTATCCGTACGTACATCTTTTACGCAATTTTTTTTTGTTATGTGTTATCTTTGTGTCCGGACCGTTTGATCTGAAGATTTGATATAAAACTGAAGTCACATTACCGGAGAATACTCCTTTACCAATATTAAATTAACTTGACTCAAAAGCCTAGACCTAACAGTGATAACGCACCAGCTTACACTCACATTATTTATTGAACATCCAAGTTTGTAATCGACAGTATCAAACGTTATTCTATGAGTATTTTAATGGAGCCTTTTTTTTTCAAGTCCTCAAGCACTGCCACGGAAATTCTAAAATCGGGTCCCGATGATGTAGGTTGAAGCTTAAAGGATGTTTTCAAAGCTAAAATAATCAATAGAAATTAATGTTTTAGTCGAACAAATTGAAAAAAAAAACATGAAACCGTATTTGCACCTCACGTCTTTGTGACAGTTGGTTGTTGCATGAAAAGTCATGACATACTTCCGAAAAAATATTTCGATAAACGGTGAAGATTAGGACATTAATATTTATTAGGCAGTATTAGAGTCGGTATTAGAAGCTGTCCCGCCCCTAGGTCTAAGACTATTTTCTTGCATTCCGTTGATCAGATTTTTGAAAATACCGCGGTTTGATGTGCCGCATGTATGGGTTTGTTGCATTTTCATAGCTGGCCCCTTCCTGGGGTACTGGTCCGGAACACCTAAATGGCAGCAACTCCGGAACGGTTGGACCGATTCGAACCATTTTCAGTAGGAAACAATGGGACCAGATTCCGCGTCGAAAGAACCGTCGGTCATTAAAATCGGTTGAGGTTTACTGCCAAAAAGTGTTGTAAGTTTTTTTGTACATACACATGCTCACACACACAGAGATCGTTTCAATTCGTCGAGCTGAGTTGATTGGTATATGTGATTCAACCCTCCGGGCCTTCTATCAAAAAGTCATTTTTAAAGTAAACATATAGCCTTCCCAATACACTTAGTATACGAGAAAGGCAAAAATAGAAATAACGTGTTTTTGGACTACCCTATTTTCAAAATGGCCACCCTAATGGCGAAATAAAAAATTACGGGTCTCATTATTTTTGGTAAATATCAGTTGTACCGAATTGAGGCAATATCGGAAAACTTTTGTTTTCGATTCTATTCTTTATTCATAGAATGACTGTATGTGTAGGTCAAACTGTAACCGAAAAATATTGGTGAGCTCGTTCCATGCTTATAGTACTTTTTTATAGTACTTGTGTCAATATTTTCTGATTTTTATTTCATGTGTACTCTGTTCCATTGAAATTCTATCGTACTGGTGGGACTCATAAATCATTTTTGGTAATGTTACAATCATAATTATTTTGCAGGTCTCTGTGCCAACAATAATCCTCTTTTCGTTTATTCATTCTACTTTAAAACATACAAGATACACAAGATATACAAGAAATGTGATGATCAGGATTCCAAACCTTTTTTGTTGATTAAGGATTAAACTAGAGACCCCTTTTTTTTTTTTATTCTTCAATCACTTAACCTATTTTTACAGCTCTTTTGTCCACTAGGGCACTGCGTGAGCGATTCCAATTGGCGGCTGCACTTACATTTGGTACAGCGCCTAAATTTATTCTATTTTTATTCCACTGATTCTAATTCGAACTGATAGCCTTTTGCGCTTCTGTCACTTGTCTACCCTGTTCATGGTAGAATGATGAGCACGATGTTGCTGTGTGGTTCTTTTTTCCATTTCCAGTCCGATTGGGGGTCCGTTATGAGTTGCCGTTAGCCGATATCCAAGTTTCCGGGTCCGTTTGAGCATATGCTCAGAAGAGGGTCAGGTGTCAGCCGCTCTCGAGGGGAAGAGCAACTGACGAAACATTGCAAGTGCCGGGGCTGGGATCGAACCCATGACCATCCACTTATGAAGTGAACGTGTAGCCACTACGCTACGGGCCCCGACATAGAGACCCTTGTCTGATTTTTTTTTAAAGTTTAGTTAAGCAGACTTCAATAACGACCTCTGTCTGGAAATGGAAGCTCTTTTAAAGCCGACCAAATCCCAACTATGAATTGATTACTTGCGCTTTTGTAGCTTCTCGATTAACTGCAAAGCAGCGGCAGCCAGCCACCATTCAGCAATTGCCCATCGTAAATCGCCTCTTGTCGGAAACCAAAAGCCTAATGGTTCTTCCACCCTTACCTATTTACTCCTTACAGTGAGCGATATCACAATAAAACAGCAATCCGTTGAATTACAGCCTCCTCAAGTCCACTTTGCTGCCGGCGACGCGACGCAGCCGACCGGTCGTTCAATAGCACCGTTTCATGCTCATTTCAAGGCCAATTTGGCGCAACACATATAGACAGACACAAATCATCATCGGCCGTCCGGCACTATTGGTTAAGTTGGATTAAAGTGACCTGTTGTCGGTGGGTGCACTTGATCGTGAAATGTTTCGGTCGTCACGAAACGTCGTTTACCAGGCATTCCATCAATCACGATCTCTCTAAATCGGTGATTCCCAAAGTGGGCGAAATCGCCCCCCAGGGGGCGAAAATCAGGCCGAAGGGGGCGAAAATGTGAAAAACCAAAATCGGGGGGCGAAAATACTAAAAAAGGGGGCGATTTTTTGAATAATTGAAAAAAATCAAAAGTATTGAAATACTAGTCCAGAATGTCAACTGAATCATTAAAAATCCCTTACATTTCAAATTTTGTTGTTTCTAGGATTATTGAAAAATGTCTGTTTTGAGATCGACTACATTTTACAGAATTTTTTTTTATGTTTATGAGGACTTTTCGTCAAAATTTCAAGAAAAAAAACACAAATAAGACAGCTATATGAATTTCCAAAATAATTCCTAGGAATTATGGAGATCTAATATTATTAAGAAACTATGAAGAAACTATGAAGAGATTATGAGAAGAACCGTTTTTTAGTTGATGAGAAAGTTTTGTTTTTAATTCATTGGCGTTTTTTTTTTCATGGAATTTTCGATCAAAATCATGATGTTTCAGACGAATTTCAGAACACGTTTTGGATGGCAGCTACCACACATTGTTTGAAAATTTCAAACTTATTACTAGTAGCTATTTTGATTTTTTCCACGAATTCAGCGTTAATTTTCCTCAAAACCGAGTAATGAATGTTGCATATTTACTTATTTGACAATAGAAGTTTCTCCAATTTATACTGGCCTTTCATTATTTGCATTTACTTTGAAAAGCTGACTACATTTGAAAATACACAGATGTATTCCTGATTTGTTCTTTCTGTATAAAACATATTTTTGAAATTGTATTTCAATATCCCACCCTTTTCAAAAACACTAGTAAAATATCTGGTGTAAGATAACGAGTTTTCGTAAATGTTTACAGTCCGTTCTGTTTGCTCGTTTTTGACAAGAATATGTATAGCACAAACATGATTTCAAAATGTATTGTTATACATGCAATAATGCGTTTTTTTAATAAGAGAGATACTAATTTAAATACATTAATATCAGTTTCACCACAGTAGTGTCAAATAGTGGGTTTTTGAGGGCTTCAGCTCAACCAAGTTTCAGCCTTTTTTCATAAAAAAAATAAATCTCATTTAGGGGGGCGAAAAAGTTTTTCTAAAGCTCCAAGGGGGCGATACCTCCTAAAAGTTTGGGAAACACTGCTCTAAATCCTAGGTTTAAGGTAAAAAGGGAAGTGGCCATGGGCATCATCTGCGGTGCGGTTGGGAGGAAACCCGTGATTCAACTAATGCAATTATAATCTATCTATATATATAAAAATGAGTTTTAAGTTCCTTTGAGGCAACAAAACTCAAGAACGGGTGAACCGATCATAATGATTTTTGCACGGTTTGATTCGTCTTCATGGCGGCTGTGTTTATATGTATAAAAAGTTACGAAAATTGTTTAAAAAAGTATGAAAATTGTAAAAATACTATTTTTTATGACCCGGGAACGTGGCCGGGAAGAAATTCAATGTGATCGAAATCAAATCAATCTAGAGTGCGTTTCTGCGATGACCTCAACAGCTGCCACACCACCACAGCTTGGCAAGACAAAGTTTGCCGGGACAGCTAGTTGACTATAAAACATTAATCTGCCATTAGGCGCGAGACGCG
The DNA here is from genome assembly GCF_035046485.1 of Aedes albopictus. NCBI lineage: Eukaryota > Metazoa > Arthropoda > Insecta > Diptera > Culicidae > Aedes > Aedes albopictus. Next base: position 85,615,754 of record NC_085136.1, read on the forward strand.
ACGCGACGCGATGCTGAGTCGTACCGATGATGCGGATTTTCCCTCGGTTATAGCTCTCTCTACCAATTACTCCCATCGACGACGACGACCGCGCTGCCGTTATCGAGGGTCACACGAGGAATTCAAGTTTTATGCGAGGTGTGTTGTAAACAAATTTAAAGCTTAATTGTTTATCGACCTTCGGAATCCTTCAATTACGATCCTGCAAAGTTTCTGGTTTAAAGAACCCGGAAGCAGCCATCAAACACCAAAGCTAGCTCCAATCCCCAATGGAGTTGGAGTTTTACTTTTGTTAGCTAATAGTGAAAGGATGTTGGAGGGTCGCATGGTATGACACCTGGGCGAAAGCATCGCAAACCGGCTTAGAAAGTACCACCACGGCATGGCAAGCAGCCAAGCTAAACTCAGTGCAATGCTTTGCTTGGTTGACTCCTGCACCTGTGTGTTTGATGGTTCCACCGCGCACCGCACCGCTCACTGAGGTACCTCGAACTGCGGGAGGGCGGTAGGCAGGCGCCTTCCCTAGCCGTTTGTGGGTTACATCGGCATGATGGAAGCATAGTTATGTGAGGTAATATCGATAATTTACGTCATCCGGTTTGGGGCTGTTGTCGTCGTCGGCGTCATAGCTGTTGTCTTTAGTATGATGGTTCCGAAGGAGCAGGTTTTGATCTGTGGGTACGTTGGTAACAGGTTTGGGACCTTTTTTAATGCGCAGTAGGGTGTCCCAAAATAGAAAAAGTGTCAAAAAGTTAGCTTGCTCACCCTTAGAATGATAGATTAGGGTCTTAGAAACAATAGTTCCATACATGAAAACCGCAATCAAAAAATATTTAGAGGTTGCACGCATCGATTTTATGAAAAATGGACGATTTTTGGTATTTTTACCCAAAAAATGCCAATATGAGTTGAAAAATAAAAGAAATAAAAGTCATCAATCTCAGTAAATCATAGTTCTGGGTCCCGCAAACAAAGTTTGGAGGGAGTTTAGTTCATCAAAGCTGATTTTATATATTTGGCAAAGGTTAAAATATCAAAAAATCGTGATTTTTTCACCAAACTTTTCAAAAATGCTCAATTTATAAGGATTTTGAATTTTTTTCTGTGATTCGCAATTCCCTTATTTTATAGCAAATTTTGTGTAGATTATTTCGGCTGAAGACAGTTTTGAGCTATCTCTTTCATGAGCTGAGATATCGGTATAATAATGATAACACAATCAATAAAAAAAATCGTGTTTTCTAACGTTAATCGATTTTGTTCACTAGTTCCCATGACTACCATGCAATTAAATCAACACACGACACATGTTTGACATAATAGTACGTGCAAGTGTACATTTTTGAAGAATTTCAGGAATTATTGGGTTGCTTTGATCATTACTGATGCATACTGCATGACAGCAACAATATGAAAAGGTTGTGAGAGTTAATCATCGTTTTATATAGCTGAACACAACTTGTCACACCCGTATTGTGAATACGAAAAGGATTTTTTTTCTTAGATTTCATCTGTTGATCACTACTGCCACCGATTCAAAACTTGTAATTTTGGTTGAAAATTATGTTTTAACAAGCTTCGCAGCAGAAAGATTTTAGCATTGACATTTCTTAGGTTAACACCTCTTGTAACATATTAGACCAGTTAAGTTATATTTATTTATTTTTTTTAAATAATAGTGGAATCTAAACATCCTGATGCTTTCTGAAATCCAACCCTAGCTGTTAATATGTGCGCTAATGGTTTGCTTTTAAAATCAAATTATATAATAGATTTCAATATTGTGTAAAGAATTAGCTTTAGTTAAAATTCGCGAATAAAATGAAGAAAACATTCCCTGATATTCGTAAAAAATCCTGCATTTCCATGCACATATTTAAATTTTCATGTCGATTGGTTGAAACTATAAAACTATATTTTTCTTTCTTACAGTTTTTATTAGCTATTTTATTTTCATTTTAGTTGTTTTCAATGTTAGAGCAGTAGTTCTGATATAACTAGAAAGAACCTATCTGTTTGCTTAACAAGAGTACCAACACCTATTTAAAAGGTAAACATTGCTGAGCGATCTACACATCACTCAACATGTATCATAGAACTTCACATATGGAATTTGATTGTCTGACTTGCGATCACTTATATTATTAAAATTTCGCAGCGAATCACTTTTTGAGTCTTTCTTTGAACCGGTAAGCACAATCAATGTAAAATTATCAAAGTAACCCTATTATTTCTGAAAATCTTCAAACATGTGTACATGCATAACGTAACATGTCAAACACTTGTTATTGGCTTTTTCTTTGCATGGTAGTCATAGAAACTAATGAACAAAACAAATAACATAAGAAAATCCGTTTTTTTTTCATTGATTGTGTTTTCATTTTTATGCCGATATCTCAGCTCATGAAAGAGATAGCTCAAAACTGTCTTCAGCCGAAATAATCTATACAAAATTTGCTACAAAATAAGGGAATTGCGAATCACAGGAAAAATTTCAAAATCCTTATAAATTGAGCATTTTTGAAAAATTTGGCGGAAAAAATCGCGATTTTTTTATATTTTAACCTTTGCCAAATATATAAAATCAGCTTTAGTGACCTAAGGGGCTGTCCATAAACCACATGGTAATTTTTTTTGGGACTTCTCAACCCCCCCCCCCCCCCCCCCCCGCGTGGTCATTTGTCCATACAAAAAAATTTATTCGTCCATACAAAATGCTCATAGGCCGAATCCCCCCCCCCCCTCATGACCACGTGGTTTATGGACAGCCCCTAAACTCCCTCCAAACTTTATTTGCGGGACCCAGAACTATGATTTACTTTGATTGATGACTTTTATTTTTTTTATTTTTCAACTCATATTAGCATTTTTTTGGTAAAAATACCAAAAATCGTCCATTTATCATAAAACCGATGCGTGCAACCTCTAAATATTTTTTGATTAAGTTTTCATGTATGGAACTATTGTTTCTAAGACCCTAATCTATCATTCTAAGGGTGAGCAAGCTAACTTTTTGTCACTTTTTCTATTTTGGGACACCCTAATGCGCAGTGATTGCTCAATATGTTTTGACTCTCGGGTTTTGACATGCCGACTGACTGTTGGTACTGATAGACAATGTGGCGCTGGAGCTGAAGAGGGCAGATACTAAGGAGTCTCAGTCTATTGATAACTGAAATCTAGATTACAAATTAATTGAAGAATTCCTTAACAAATCATGAGTAAATTGATAGTAAACTGCGTTTTGATGAAATTAGGAAATCGCTGTGGAAATTTAAGGCGGTAAGTTCCTAAGATCCTGGACCGACCGAAAACTCTAAGCATGTAGTATCCACTTCTTTTGAACATGATCTTTTACTACATGTTTGTAGTAAGAACTGCCAAAACATTTTTTTCCGTAATGCTGAAGGTACTTTTTGGAAGCTTGTGGTTCCATGAAGACGTTGGAAATTGCGCCGGATATTTATTCAAAATTAAATCAAGAAGGAATCTGGATACTCGTGTTAGAGGAACTAAGAGGAGGGCTCCTTGTTCTAGAAGATATTCCCGATAAACCAACGAATCCGGTAAGATGCTGCAAGTTCCATGTGGACGTGGATGAATCTGAAAGCTATAATCCATCTGAAAGCTCCGCTACAAGGATTTTTCCTGAAATTCCATTAGGCTTTCTTTTTGTAACTTCTTCAGAAATACCTCATATCATATGTTCATAGCCATCGCTAGAATCAAAAAGGGTTGAAAAACTGTTTCTCTGCCTTCCAACTTTCACAGCAAAGTGTATAATCTGTTATATAACGTCTACGAGTTATGCAATCAAGCGAATCGTGCCGCATTAACTTCATAGTAATAAATAATTCCTGGCATTCACGCACCAATGTGTGAACCCATTGCTAACCAACACTCCGACATCCGCATGAATTTGTGCAGACGCAGAGGTATATTTGGCCTGATGTGGATACAAATGATTGCAATCATCACTTTCTTCCCCTGCCCCATATTGACCTGCAACCTGACATGGCAGACGCCATTGCCGCCTAAAAATATAAGATCACCAACGCTCCCACACTGAAGATGCCTGCTAGTCCTCAGCAGATATCTATTGGTTCCTTGTATAAATGTAGCTGCTCTGGCGATACTGGAATAGCATCTACGGGCGGTCAATCAAGCCCATGCACGTTTTTTAGAAATACCTCTTGGAATGCCTCCCAGCATTTCTCACATGACTCCTTCCGTATTTATCCACGCTTTTTTTTCCTGATATTTCTTTTTGAATTCCTCTCGAAGATGCTTCCGGATTCCTACCGGTACTTTTGTCCAAGATTCGAACAATTTTTATTTCGAGATTCTTCCTTGACAATCTTCCAATTTACAGAATTTCCGAATTCCGAGTGATTTCTTGTGGAGTTTTTCACAGGGATCCTGCAGAATTTATTTTCAAAATGTTTTCCAGATGTTTCCCCGGTTATTTCCTTCCAGAGCCCCGCGTAAGATTTATTCTGGAGTTCTTCCTGCGTTTTCGTGAGATTTCTTCCAGGATTTATCCCGAGATCTCCACAAAAGTACTCTACAGGATTTTCTCCCAGAAAGATGTGGTCGCGGAATTCCTCCTCTAGTTTCTTCCTCTTGGAGATGTTCGGCGATTACTCCAGATTTTCCACTTCGAACTTTCTCAGAAGATCTTCGCGGGATTTCTCCGAGACTTATTACCGGAGCTATTCCCGGGATTCATTCAACAGCTCCAAATTACTTTTTCTTTTGATTATTTTGCAGGAGTTCTTCCGGACTTTCGTGAGCTTTCTTCTAGAGTTTCTACCTGGATTTCTACTGGAGTTTTAGTCGGAATGTTTCTGAAAGGCTATCTCAGGATTTCTTTTGGTGTTTCACCGGAGATTTCTATCAGAGTTTCTCCCGGGACTTTTCTCAGAAGATTCCTTCTGGTGTTGGAATGCCTCTCCAAGTTTTTCTGAATTTCTCCTGGTCTTTTTTCCAATATTTATTCCGGATTACCTTTTGGATTTTCTGCGAGAGCTATTGCTGGTATTCATCATGAAGTTCTTTCCGTGACTTCGTTCAGAGCTTTTTCTAGGATTTTCCTCGTAGTTTTTTTTTTAATTCTCTAATTATTTTTTTTAAATTAATCATTTTTTTAAATTTAAATCATTAATTTTAAAAAACTAATTCTCTAATAATCTAATAACTAATTCTCGGGGTTATTCTCAGAGCTTTTCCCGGAATCGCTACCGGAAACTGTCCAAAGATTATTTCCAGAATATTTTTTTTATCTGTATTAACAATTTTTAGCCCTAGGCTTATTCATCTCGGGACCCACGCTTTACTTCCCTTCCGAAGGAAGAACTCACATTTTTGTGAGTTTGTCGGGAGTGGGATTCGATCCCAGGTCCTCGGCGTGATAGTCAAGTGTTCTAACCATCACACCAGGTTCGCTCCACCCAGGATATATTTAATAGTTGCTTCCGGAATTCCTACATGGATTTTTCTTAGAGTTTTCCAGGTGAAATCTTGCGAGAAACTCCGTAAAGAGCTGTTGGAGAAATCTCGTGAGGAACTTCGGAAGGAATCCTGGGAAAAACTGAGACATCCCGGAAAAAATTCTGATAGTAATCTCGAGCCAAAATATCAAGCAAATTCGTGGAGGAACTCTGATAATCTCTAAGAAAGTACGGGTGAAATGTCGCGAAAAAATCCAAGACAATTATCGGCAAAGTCTATGGAAGATATCTCTAGAAATCCTTTCATAAGAATCTCGACAAAATTCCAAGAGCTGCTCTTGGAAAGCTATCCTGGAAAACCACTAAGAGAAATTTTTGATGAAACTACAGTAAAACGGGAAAATCTCGGAAAAAAAAATCAAGAGATGGCTTCAAAACATTTTTGGAATGAATTCTGGATAGTTTTTTAATTAAATTTCTCAATATCTAAATGTCTGAAAAGATTCCTTATTTTTTTAGGAGTTTTTTTAGAAGTATTCATCAGAATGGCCAAGATAATCAACATCACCTGTTCTTATTCAGAATTGTTCAGAATTCAGAAGCTAATATTTTGAGCAATGAACGGACATACACAATAACGTTATTTGCATAAATGTCCCAAAAAAATCAGAAAGTTCAGAAATTTATTTAGGGATTCCCTTGAAAATGTCTCCGAGGATTTACCCTGGAATTCCTTTTCGAAATACTTCAAGATTTTTTTCCTTTCTGAATTTCTGGGATATGTTCTGAAATTCCTAATGGGGTTCCTTCGGAAATTTAGCGAGCTCGTGACAAGCACTTGATAGAGCGTAATTACTAGTATTTGCCGAAAGATCTTTCTGCACGAGCAGTGTAGGTTTGTAGCGCTCTCTGCTCGATCACCCTTTGTTGCAAATCTGCGGTGTTAAATAAAAGTAAGTTAATCCAAAATTTTCCAAACTTTATTACGACGGTCTCCGAAGCAGACTTCCCGAATCAAATCATCTTGTTACAGATTATTTCAGAAAATCTTTCATGTGTTCCTCTTACTTAATTGCTCCAAGATTTTTCACAAAACATTTCAGAGATTGTTTGAGAAATTCGCCCAGGAATTACTTCACAAAATCATCTGGAATTTTTTTCAGAAACTTTTCTAGGCATTCGTTTGGAAAATCTGTAGGAGATTCCTTTCGAAAATCTACCAAAAATGTCTTCAGAAAATCTTTCTTAAAAACATTATTTCGATGTTCAAGTATTCGGCCAAAAATTCCATCACGGATTCCTTCAAAAAATCTTCCATGGGTTCATTCGGATTTTCTTTTTTAAGGATTTGTTTTGAAATTCCTCCTATTTTACAAATTTCAAAAAGAATTCTGTCAAAGCATCTTACATGATTTACCTCTGAAATACCTCCATTTTTTTTTTCAAAAAAAAAATATCCATGAATTTGAGCAGAAATTTCTTCACGAATTATTTTTATATTCGTTCAGATATTCCTTCAGAATTTGCTTTAGACATTTATTCAGAAAGTTCTCCAGTTCTAATGCAGAGTTTAAAAAAAACCAAAAGTTCCTTTAAATGTTTGTACTGGGGTTACTTTGGAAATTCTTCCAAGGATTTCAACAGAAATTCCCGCAGCAACTTCCAATTTCTCTAGAAATCCCAGGAATTCCCCCAGATAATTCACAAAGTGTTGTGTAAGAGAGTCGTGTATGATTCTCTGCAGAAATTCCTTCAAAGATTTATCCTATTTCTTAGAACTTTTCTTGTTTTTTATTCCAAAAAACCCTTCGGAAATTCCTTTAACCCTTCTAAGATGTTAGATTTTCCGTATCGCGATGGCGTAGTGCACATTTCTATTCCAGGAATCGCTCCAAGGATTTCTTGAGAAAGTCTTTGAAAATCCTTCAAGTATTCCTTCAGATTTTTTTTCCACAGATTCTTACGGAAATGCTGGAAGACTTTCTTGCAGAAATTCATACAGAGATTTTATCAGAAATTCCACCGGAAATTCCTCTTTGTATTTTCTCAGAAATTCTTTTAGGATTTCCTCCAAGCGTACCTAGGAATTTCTCTGTAAGTCCATTCAGGAATTCATTACTTAAAAACAAAATATTTAAGATTTTTTTAGGGGGTTTCTCCAGGATGTTTTCCAAAAATATCTCAAGAAGTTTTGTTAGGTATTCTACCAGAGGTTTCCAGGTGTTTCTTCAGGTATTCCTCCTGGATTTTTTTTTCAGAAAAATATTCCTGTTTCTTTTTTTTTAGAAATTCTTTCAGACACTAATTTAAAATTTTCTTCAGATTTATTTTTCAAATTCCTTCTGATTTTTTTTCAGCGATACTTTCGAAAATATCTTTAGAGACTTCTTCAATATTCCTAGAACTACTTCAGAAATTTCAGCAGGGATTTGTTCACAAGTTGTTCCATGGATTCTTTCAGAAGTTGTTCTAGCAGTTCCTTCAGCAATTACTCAAGCGGTTCCTTCAGAGATTCCTCCAGGAATTCATCAATGGGAATGTACCAGAAACGCTGAAATTGGGGAACCTTGACTAACTAGCTTTGATTTTACTATGAAAGCACTGGATATAATTCATCACACAGCTTGTCATTAATCTGCCGAAGCATTACAATGACATTTTTATGGAATTTGTTACAAATTTTAGAATTTAATCATGACATCTACCGAACATATCAGGAATATATGACAATCCTCGGTAAGGAAGTCATAAGAAATCTTGAACGAAGTATGTTAGAAAACTTTGAGGAAAAATCTGTCGAATGGGCAGTTTGTATGCATTATGAGTCCACCAAAAATATAAGGGATTTGTAAAAAATATCGCCAGAGAATCACCCCATATACTCCGTGCATCGTGATCATCGACAAAACGAGCGATATTTATAATAAATGAAGTCAAAAAGTATGAGATTCAGGTGAATATATAAAACAAAGTATGTCTTGAGGTATGCTTTGGCACTATTATGGGTACTCCACACAACATTTTATTGGGATATAGTGCTCCGCGTGTCAAAAACCTGAAAACTGCTGCATTATAAGTCATCATAATACAAACTGCAAGTTTCTGATTGGATATAAACAATTTAAACATTACATAAAATCTAGGTTTTTACATTTCACATAAAATCGAAGTACATAAAATCGAGTGTCTATAAATTCGACGGTCCATTAAATTGATATATGCCAGTAGCAGGCTCACTGTTTTTATTTTTTATCTTGTTAAATATTCTAAACCCGAGCAGAAGGAAATAACAACTCCATAATAAAATGTGTTATTTTGGCAAAATAACTGAGCAATGTAATCAGTTATTTTCATGTTATTAACATAATATATTATGTTATAAACTTGTCTGTCATAAGCGGCAAAATAACAAAAATCATAACAAAAAAAATGTTCCTGGAAGACCAATTTGATAACATGTTTTGTTGATTTCAATAACAACTTAATAATAATGAATATAAAATATTTCAATAACAAATTTTGAACTTTCTATGTTATTTATAATAATTTAAAAGCAAAATTAGTTATGATTATAATATACCTAAAATATAATAATGTACCTTATGTTTAATATAAGGTATGGTAAATGATACGAGGGAGATAGGGTGTCCTCTCTCTCCACCCAATTTTTTGAATTTCCCCAGAATACTAGTCTGAAATTTATAGTATTTTTCTAATAAACCTTTCAATAGGCTCTTTCTGGAAATTTATCGTAAACATCTTGTAAAATGGCTCGTTGGCGTTGTTGAAATCATGTTCTTTTGGATAAAGGTCGCTCAACTCCGCTGATCAATGTCGACTCTGCTATCTATAACACTAAAACATTAAGCTGAGAAGCTGGTATGCCATCAGTTAGCATGTAAGGGCAGAGAGAAGAGGAAGGTGAAATGAGAGATTATGCATAAGCTCCCCATCACGGAATGCTAAAAACAACGTAAATTTAATGATGTAGTTTTGATTTCAAAACTTGTTATCGTTGTGGTATTGATAATTAAATATTTGTGCACACTCTATAGTTCAATATTTGTTTTACAACAAAGCATATTATTTAAATGTTATTTGCCAATACCGTGCTCATAACAAGATAAGATTGCCCATCAAAAGATATTATGGAGAAGTAATGCCTTGATAAGATAATGAATAAGATAATGATAACAAACCAAGATATAAAAACAGGTTGTGTTATTTCGTAGTTATTAATTTGATATTCTCCTCTGCTCGGGAAGAATTCGAGCCAATATACACACTTATTTAAGAGTTACTTGTTCAGTTGTTCTATTTTCTGTTAAAGTTCGGATTACCGAAGTTCAGCACAGTTTTGCCGAAGTTCGGCTATTTTCACCGAACGTTCAGTAAACATTACCGGTGATTTAGTAGAGTTTACCGAACGTTCGGTAATTTTTTTTTACGAACTTGAGTAATATGGTGTTGAACATTCGGTAATCTGAACTTTTACCCTATCACGCCGTGGACCTGGGATCGAATCCCACTCCCGACAAACTCACAAAATGTGAGTTCTTCCTTCGGAAGGGAAGTAAAGCGTGGGTCCCGAGATGAACTAGCCTAGGGCTAAAAATCTCGTTAATACAGATAAAAAAAATACCGAAAATAGAACAGCTGAATACGGTACTTTATGTATGAGATCAACATTTTTTTGTACTTCTGAACGGAGTAAGGCCGTTGATTCACTGGGTCAGGTCGGGTAATAAATGACCAAGTACGATTTAGCACCCAAAAGCGCCTCTCTCATACGCCACGTATGTCAATCGAAGTTTGCATATTTAGTTGTCGAGTTGATGTTGGAGATGGTATCAGTTCGGAACTTGAGGCTTTGAAGATATTTTTTTTGAGTTTTTGGGATATTCAACACTTCTGAACTGTCGAAATCTACGGTAACGTGTGTTATTTCCAGATGATTTGAAACACGTGCGAGTAATAGTTCACTTATTGACCTCACAGACTATTTTCTGCTGTGTAAATCGCTCTTGACAATGTTTGTATAATCAACAAGTTTTGGATAAATCTTGACGATCTCACCGAAGTCAGGCCTTGACTTCAGAGAACTGTAGATGGGCAACAGTTAAAGTTATTTGTACGCGAAAAAATCTGTTAGCTACAAAAAGGAATATTACATCGGATTCGGATAAAGTAAATCCCTCAACAAGATTCTTGGGTAACTGGGACGACCTAGTTGAAGTCGATCCTTGAGTTCAATAAACTGAAGACGAACTGTAAATACATGTTGCTTACGTTGCTCTTCTATGAGCCACATAAGTTCATATTTAATCATGCGTCAATGAGAAGGTGTCACATAACCATTGCCAAGTTATGCATTGACTTCAGAGAACTGTAGATAGACAAAAACAAGAGTAATTTTCACACGAAGGACTTCTGTTTGCAGCAGATTCTAATATTGCATCGTTCAGGATGAAGTAAGTTTCTCGACAATGCTCAGCTAGGATGAACTGATTGTCTTCAGTACTTCAAGTCAATGTGCACTGGATGAACTGTTAAGTATTATACAAATGTGTATAAATGGTACCTATGTAGGCTACATAAGCTTACATTGTATCATTAGTCAATTTAAAGGTCTCTTTACAACTATTCCTAAGAATATTGGATTACCTAACTGAATCATGCCTTGGGTTCAAAGAACTGTGGTTAGGCAACAATTACTATAATTTGCATGCGAACAACTTCTGCAAGCTTCAGATATCAATATTACATCGAACATAATAAAGTTAATTTCTCGACAAGATTCCTGAGTATCTGGGAGGGTCTAGTTGAAGTCAGTTCTTAAGCTCTATGAGCTGAAGACGGAATGTCTAAACCATTTATACTTTCGAGTTGAATTCTGCCCAGAAAATGTTCACCCTTTTTGAGTTTCGTTCTAACAGGGGAAATGTAGGCTTCGATAGTTTCTTGACCTTATAGCGAGACTTCCAAGAATTCTTCTGAATCTCGTTGAGAATCACTTCTAGTAGCTACTTCATGAATGTCGCAAATAAAAGCCGTCAGAAAATCAATTAGTTTCTCCCCAAAAAAGATAGCCTACCCTATCATAATTGACAAGCAAATATGCAATTGCCCAAGCGTGTTGGTTACAATGATAAAAAATGTTTTGAAATTTGAATATTAAATCAATATAGGGTCTGGGACCATTTGGGCAGGAGCACATTTGCAAAAAGCTTTGCAGGAAGAGGATTTTGCAAATAGATTTTATGATTATTATGTGTTTCTATGATACAGTTATAATGTCTGTCATAGCAATGAATTGCTTTCTTCTTTGTGTCCTGTTATCGTATGCACTGGCATGCGTCAATCCCCACAAAGAACTAATGCATCTCACACAATATACCTATCGCGTTTTGGAATTCCTTCGAACAAAGCCGACATTGCACGCGACCAGTAGTGCAACCTTCACCGGCAAAGCCGTGTTTGATGAACACAACTCAGATCGACACCCCCGCAAATTGTAATTCCGCAAGTCAACGCCGACCAGTTCTTTGCGGTTTGATAGGTATTGCTCTTGCTCACTCATCATCGTCCGCCGGTCGTCGTCGTTGCGCTCCGTTCAAACGCTAATACCATACTATTGACACTAGTAGATAGATACAGAACAGACAACCAACATGTAAGATAGCCGCCATACACCTCCACCAGCTATAGCGTACCTTATAAATGTAGAATGCAAGGATGAATCAAACAAACAACTCAACACTGAACAGAAACACAAAGAATGTACATTTTATACCATTAAATATGATAGGATAGCTTGTATAGTGAAGTTCGCCCATAAGTGTTCCGCGCGTGTGCTGTATAGTTCGACCGAAGTAACGCTTGCCGTTCTTGCCTGCATGCATAAGACAATCTGCATTACATTTGTGCACTTACGCTTCCCACATTTACCCATTCGATTATAGCTATACATACATTATACGTAGACCGTGTATTAACCCACTTAGCTTTAGAGGATTAAAACTGTAGAATAGATTCGATTCCGTGTCAGTAGAATTAGACTTCCTCTGTTTCCGTTTCTTCTCTCTCTCTCTCTTTATCTCCATATTTCCGTTATTTGTGTTTTAGTTACTTTCTTCCCTCGTACCGATTTATTATTATCACACAACTACCTAATAACGCCAACACCGCCTACGCTCATCGCTCGCCTATAGTTTTTATTTTTGCATGCTGAATAAATTGGTACTTGATTATAATTGTAAATCTCAAGTTTGCGTTTTCTTTCTGCCGCCGCCCATCATCATGCTCGTTCGTTCGTTCGTTCGTTTGCTGCTCACCAGGCGTACAATCAGTAAAGTAGCTACAGAAAGATAGTTGACAAATAGTTTTTTTTTATCACATCAAAGAAGTTAAGCATTTGTCAAGTACCTTTTGAGCGCTGCTGTAGCTCGAATGAAAACAGAAGAAGAGTAATTAAGTTCATATCTCATATCATGTTCGGCCAGTTTAAAAATAAGGCTGAAAAGCATTATAATCATAAAAGTTAAACTACAGATGCTAACGGTTGTGTAATATACCGCCCCTTGATTTCCCCCAACTCTCTCTCTCCGTCTGTTCTCTTCGTTATACTATGTTCGCCATACGTCCATCCGTCGTCCATCGTCGTCTGTCTTCCATACGTATAGGAGGAACGAACCCGGCGCCTGCAGGAGATCGAAGCGAACCGGCTCGATCGGCAGACGAAGCGACGCCTGGCCCGGGCCCAGCAGACCCAAAACTTCTTCACCAGTCTGCACATGCTGCAGGCGAACACGCTACTGCGCGAGAGCGGCGACGACAGTTCCAGCGCCTTCGAGGACTACTCGCTGTTCCTGTACCGGCAGGAGGCGCCGGAGTTTACCGACCGGGTCAAGGAGCTGGAACGGAAGCTGCTCTATCCCGTAAGGACATCGAACCGCTATGCATGATCGAATATTGGCGTTTTATCGTTGGAAGTTTTGTGTGGGTGAAGTGTGTTCTGGATGAATAACTGATTTGTGAAAGGCGATCTACTCTTCTGGAAATTCGGTTCAGTAGCTTATCAGAACTGTTTATGAACCATATATATCACATAAATTCGTAAATTTCCTTCATACTTTTCAAGTTTCCAACTTGCAATAGGCTTTACGTCAAAAAACTCTTCCAGCAGGTCATTTAAAAGTTTCTTAGATATATTCGGGATTCCTTTTAAGCAACTCATCATAAGTTCCAAAATTTTTCCAGTTCCAGCAATATTCGTCACTATATCGTTAACGAACTTATAAAATTGCGGTCAACAATTTCTCAGATTTTAAGATATTCCTGCAGGAGATGTAAATAAAAACTTGAAGCATTTGAAATCAAAGTGCGTTTAATTGACAAATTTAGAGTTACAAGTGGAAAAAATATCACTTGTTTTGGTGAGATTCGAACCCACGACTCCGCATCGCTAGTCCGGCGCTTTAATCAACTAAGCCACAAAACAAGTTCCGCAGAATCGTTACTTCTTGTATGGCTTAGCTGATTAAAACGCCGGACTAGCGAACGGACTCCGAAACAAGTGGTATTATTTTCACAAACTCTCAATTTGTCAAGTAAACGCACTTGGCCTACAAGTACTTCAAAATTGTATGTGTATTTTAGCCCTACTGTCCCACTGGTATAGCCGGAAAAGGGCAATTAATTGATTGTCATCCTACAGGAGAGTATATTATTCTTAGAAGGACTTTCTTCAGTAGCTTTGCCAAATTCATGATAAATCCGGCAATTCCTTCGCAAGCCTTGTATGAAATTATTCCCTTTCCCTAATATGTGAGCTCTGAAACATCATCATATTCCTTATATTATCCTGGAGACTTCAATCTACATTTGTCAAACCAGTGTGTTTTATTTCTGCTTCGTATTTATTCCTCAAATTTATCTTGGACTATACATGATACATTATAATTTTGTTCAAGTTCGGCATTGAATATTCACCAAACTATCTCACTGAAATGTAGTTTTCAAACAGTCTTGCACAGTATCCCTAGCCTTTCTCCCAAATATCCCCGCATTCAGAAGTGATCATATCATATCATATCATATCAGGAATAGAACCCAAATTTCCACAAGAATTCCCCCTAAGTTGTTGTGGAGCATTTCTCTTGATTTTGCTCCAATTATCCTCCGATCCCATCATGATTTTTTCCCTGAATTACTCACCTAAATTTCTGTTATTCATTGTAGCATTCGGGTGCGTCGCAATCCTGTCAGAACCACTCTCATCAATATTTCTCCAAATACTCATAAGAATTCTGTCCAGAAAAACTCATGTGAATGTCCCGATAATAGACGATGTTTCTGCCTAAATCTCACCCTAAATTCTCTGGAATACTAACCGGCCATTCAACTAAATTTTATCAGACTTTTGTCAGAAAAATTCTTCTGATTTCCTATTGGAATCCTATAGCTAAAAATTGCTTCTGGGATCTCAGCCCGAGCTTACTCAGAAATCCTTGAAAAATCTCAGGAATCCCATCAATCTAGAAAATTCTCGCCACAAACTTATCCACCGATGAACCAAATTCACTGCGGGGAAATTTCTAATCAGAATCGTCAAGTTCAGTTTGGAAACGACCCCGCTCTAGTGTCTTAATTTTCGGATCAGGTGAATCGGCTCATCGGTAGATAAGTCCAGAATGAACTCATCCACCGATGAATCGAATTCACTAGGTCCGTGAATTTAGACACTGGATCCGGACCATTTCCAATCAGAATCTTCCAAATCTTATTGGAAACGGCCCTGCTAATGTGTCAAAAATCTCGGAACGAGTGATTTCTGTTCATCGGTGGATAAGTCCACCAATTTAACGAACTTCTTGCAAAGTTCCATCTGAATCCGTAGGAGAATTCTTGCGAAATATTCCTTAGAATTCACTTCGCAATCTCATAACAATTTCTTCCAAATTCTCTCAAAAATCTTCTCATAAATCCCTCAAAATTCTCACAGGAATTCCGTCCATTTCTTCCCAAAGGCTCACAGGAATTCATTGACAATCCTAATGAGAATTATATCGAAATTCCTCTCACTCCCCTGTCAGATGTCCCATTCTGAATTTCACTAACAGTTCCATTACCGTCTACCGGTGATTTGAACGACACCTCATGCAAACCAACGGGGTTCATTTTTTAATTTGAACTTCTAGAAATTCTGTGGGCATCGAAAAACACACTGATGGTAACCCTTTTTGCTGTTTTGTTTTGATTCTGCGTTCCGTTTCTCCCCGTTCCATGAGCTGAATAACGTTTGAACCATTTTTAGTTTGAACGATGTGCAGATTAGAGGGGGTCAAATTAAAAAGTGTTCAGATTAGATGAGGTCAAACCAACGGGGTATTTACAAGAATTATTTCAGCGTCACTTAGAAATTTGACAAAAAAAATGTTTGATTCTCACAAGAGAAGCTCCTTAATTTTTGTTAGATTTCCTTTGGACTTTCAACTGATTGTTAAATCGAATTTCACGAGGATGCTAATCGAAGCGATTTCGATGTCTTGTCAGCAGTCTCATCGGAATCCTAGTAGAATTTATCTGAAATATCCATTTGAATTTCCTCCGAGATTTACACCAAATTCCAATGAGATTTCCTCTAGAGTATCCGACTAGATGTTATACAGGTTTTATCTTTCAAGCTGCATGCTTTAGCACTGAAATCATATCCAAATCTCCAAAAGTTTAACTTGGAATTCACATGAATATGATAATGATGATGCTTCAGAATCTCACATGAATTTACTTTGGTATCAAACTGTAGTTCTTCGTCTACTATCTACACTCCCTTGAGAATCATTTTCGAAATTTCCTGGAATCTTACAAAAATCATCACACAAATTTCCGCCGAGAACTCCCAGCCCTGCCTAAAATTTGCTCTTAAGTTTTACTCTACGAGATTTCTAGATTGCTATCATAATCGCCACCGATTCCATCATTGTGCTTACTAAAGCCTTACACAAATTTGTCCATTTTGTCTTATCTGAATCCCTACTAAAATTATTTTCGAATTATTGCAACAATTCGCTTTAACAGAGATCCGACAGAACATCTTCCAACATCTCTTATTCTTCCCTAAATTTGGTTAGAAATATACACCGTAAATGCCATCACCATGTCTTCCACAATTAAAGATCCTGCTTGTAGTTTGAACTTAAATCGCTCATTATCTCCTGTAAATGTTCCCTTCGAAATTCTACCAGACTTCTCGAGTAACTTTCCAACTTAAAGATCATTTAGATTTTCACCTATCTCATCAGGACCCTCCAGAAACTTACTCGAATATCCAAAAGTTCCTTTAAAAATCCTACATTATGAACCAATATAACAAGAAAAACATTCCTGGCATATACCTGATTCGTACCTGAATTTCCGTCATTATCAGCACTAGAAATCATCTCTGCCACACATAATGCACCTGATATCAAGTCAAGACATCCGACAAAATATTCCAAACAATGATGCAAATGATCACCTCACTAGTGCTCATCACAACTCATCAACTGTATATTTATCGCGTGCGATTGAACTGTGCACTGATCAGCGATGACCAGCAGCAAAGAGGTGGCAAAACGAACATGATGTAAATCACAAACGATTTTGCACACATCTGTCTGTGCCGCCACACGCTCGCCCGAAGAGCCGAACCATACCGAATAGGTTGGTTTGCGAAGCTACGGCACGAACGCTCGACACACACACAGAAGCAACATTCGCATGTACCGATACCATACTAATAAAGCTTTCAGCCAACGATGCTTCGCGATAAGCTGTCGAAAAGCATCGAAAGCGATGAAAAGAGATGCTTGGCTAGAACGCAACGGCTCAACGGCGAAAAGGAAGAGTCAACTATGCTGATTAGTGTTGAGTCCGTTCGTGTGCTACTCGTATGGGAAGTTGATTGAATAAAGCGAGGATGGGTGAAAACGTATTCGTTGTCGAAAGCAAATCGCATCATTTCGCGAATGTTTTCATCAAATGGCAAGCTTGATTCCAAAAATTCTTCGAAACTAGAATAACACCAGAAATTCCTATAAGAAATTCTCCGACATATCAACATAATTCCCATTGGAGTTTTTTTGGAATTCCTATAAGATAAACGAAAGATTTTCAATTATATTATTATACTCAAATCTTATCTGGAATTCCTTCTAGCTTCCCATTGCAAGCCACCAGTATTTTCCCCTGAATTTCCTATGACATGTCTTCATATTTCTCTTTGAAGCTCGTATACGAATTCTACAAAGATTCTCACATGAATTCTACTGGAAATTCATTCGCGGATTTGCATAAATTTCTCTATTTTCTACCGAACCTCTAATACTATAATTATTCTCATTCCAAGCAAAACTTTGAAATCTAACTAGTTTTGGTGGGGTTTTCAGAACCACCATAAGCCCAGAATGATGTTATATTGGTTTTATCATAGCTTTGAAGCTCACTTTGAATCCGTCGGAATTCTATTACCAGAAATCTCTTAAATCCTGCTTTTCATCAAAATACTATGAGTTCTCCTCCCACCATAATTTCCTACGGGATTCCTTTAGTGTATTAAGTGCCAGCAGCTTTCAGGAATTCTCACTAGAATTCCACTCAATACGCAATACATTCCAAAATATCTGAAAAGATATGATCCACAGACTTTCCGTGATCGCTTCCATAAAGCGTCTTCTGAATTATTGCAGGAATCCTATCAGCATTCCCTTTCAGAATCGTGCATTGATTCCCCTCTGAACTGCAGTCATTATATATACAGTCAGGCGAATAGAAATTCCTTAGAGCTGGCAACACTTGAAAAAGTTCAAGGTTTCGACAGGCTTTGTGTTTTCAGAACATAAATGTATTACGAATACAACACTCTCCTCATATTCAAGCTCTCTCGAACTGTCAAGTTCAATTGGCTCCGATAGTTCTATCCTGTATATATATAGTGACTTTACTCTTAACTATATGGTAGTAAATGCAAGAATTTACCTAAAATCTTACAAAAATCCTCATTTGTAAAATTTTCTGAGATATTCGGAATTTTCAGTATATTTGCCCAAAATTCTCCTCAAAATCGTTTCATAATTCCACAAAACAAAAGGCCTTTAAGAATTATACAAGAATTTCGTCAGCATCTCACATTTTTTCCCTGGAACTCGTAACAAAGCCCCAAAATCCTATGAGCCTAGTCTCATAAATTTGATTAAAAACTTTATTTCCATTAACTCCAAAATCTGTCATGAGTTTGTTCTAGAATACAGATAATAATTATTCTCTCCATCAAAAATCATCAAAATCTCTAAAAGCATCCTATGGGTATCTCCCGGAATTGCGTCACAACTTTGTTTGAAAGCCTGCTGATATTTATTTACCTGAAATCTCACTAAATTTCGCACCGATATTCCACTGATATTTCCCTTGAGAATACTATCGAATTGCTAGTATTCTACTCCCCGAAGAGATTGTTTTGAAGGGAGCTTAAAAATCTCCCTTGGAACCCCAGCGACACTTCACTTGAAAAAGTGCTATGACAACCCGAAATATAATTTTCTGGAGTAATTCATTTCCTGGAATACTTTGGAATACTCCATTATAGGAAAATCTTACTGGCGATTCTACCTGTTCAACGAATATATTTTTTTGAAATTTCTTAACAAATTTGCTTGTAATTTGTAGAAAATGACGCGAATACTCGTTTTCGTCCATTTTCAATTGGATCCAGATCCTGAATTCTCCGCACGAGGTTACGAGACGCCACTGGAAAGCCTGAGTTCAACTAAACTAACTTCACCGAGTCAATTAGTGTTCATCGGCTTAAAAATGTTGAGAAAATTATAGCAATTACAGCAATAACAATTTTCCGGTAAACGGGTTTCCGGCAAAATAAACTCCGGATGAGTTTGCGGGAATGAACCATTCCGGGAATAGGTCATTCCGGGAAACGTCATAGAAACCTTGATGATCTTATCAAAAAACAGATCATGAAATCAGTTTTTACAAAAACTGAACCCAAATAGAAATCATGCTCGAATGTTTACAAAATTTTATTTTAATTTTTTTCCAGATTTTTTTTGGAATCTATCAACAGTTTCTGTTAAATTTCTCTCGGTGTTCTACCGAAATCCCTTTAAAACCTTAAATAAATTCCCCCCAGAATTAGTCATAATTGTTATTGGAATGATTCCAATGGAATCTCACCAAAAATCCGATTATAATTCTTCGGTTATACTGCCTGAATTCCTGGTATTCTTAAACAAGTTGTTCTCTCGAAAATTTCTAGAAAAATAATTTCCAGTCCTAAATTTCCTATTGGGATTCTATGATCCAAAATTGGTTATGACACCGATTGGGATTGTTAGGAATTCCACCCCATGATTTACCTTTTAAATTCTGCAAGTTTAAAATGAAACATCAGAAATCCGCTGGTATCTCATCTGAAACGTCGAATGGACTATTATCAGAATGTTCTGTTCGAAGGGTCTCGGCATATCGGTAGCGCTCGCATCGAAATTTAAGCCGTCGTTTTCTTAAAATCTAAGAACATCATCGTTTTATTTTAGAATACTGTCTTTTTTATTTTTAGGAAGAGTTCTTACTGATTGAAAAGTCTCAAGAATTCCACCAGAAAAAAAAAGATTTCAAATCTAACAAAAGTTTGGAATCATTCGGAATTTCTACATGAATTGTTTTCAGAATGCCTGCGGTTTTAATTTTTTTTTATCAAAATACCATTATCATCCCACCAGAATCATACATTAATAGCTCTCAATCAGTTTGGTACTGATCAAAATGTTTAACAAATCTTACTCAGCAAAAATGCATTCCGTCATAACTCATAACGTCATAAATTCCGATCATCAATGTTTATTTCTAGGAAAAACTTTCCGAGTTCCTATAGGCCTTTTCAGTTGACAGGTCCGTGTATGCCACTGTTTACAACTGCTGAACAATAAGGTGCAAACGCTGAACTGTCATTTTCATCGGAGAACTGTCAAAGGCCTCCGAAATCAGCTGATTTTCAACGTCTTCTGATTTGGCCTATATCTCCCACGACATCCCTGTCAGAAACAATGAAAAACATGTACAGTAGACGTTCGACAACTGCATCATGTTTACGTTTCACTCACTTAGTGAACAAAATTCGATAACTGCAACTTTAATTAGGCGTCAACAACCCACCAACTGACGTTAAATGAACGCAAATTTCATTTGAATGTACCTTTGGGTTAACTGGGCGCACCGTTTGACGGATAGCAGTGCGATTAACGAACCTGGATAAAACAAAGAGCAGAAACGTCAAAATTGGGACAGTCCATTTGCTGTCATCTCCATAGTTCCAATCGAGCAGGAGACCTATCAAAACGCCAAGGATTCGCCACTTTGGTATACTCGACACACTTTAGGTGCGATAACTTCAAATTTGCAGTTAAACCGTTTGCACCGACCGAATGTTTACACTGTATCTGAATTCTCAAGAACCCACCAAAATACAATTTCAATTTCTACAAGAACTTCTATCCGGATTGTATGGAGTTTTTTTTTGTGGTAATATTTCATCATGAATCTTTCCATAATCTTACCGAAACTCCATCACCGTGTAATTTGAACCACTACATGAAAACCATTTAAAGTCTTTGTAGTAATCACATTGAAATTGTATCAGAAATTGTCCGATATCCCAACATAATTCCTTCATAAGTTCATGTCTTGATTTCATTTGAAATTTTTATGGATTACCGTTCATGATTTCCTTCAGGATTCATCATTTTCTGTCAGTGCTGTTTTGTTCCGATAAGAAGTGCTGACATTGTTGAAATATGAATGCTCGTGTAGGGTTCGCATTAAGCGGCCCCAGACGATATCAATATATTAATGGTTTGATAAAGCATCTCAATATATTGATGTCGTTTGAAGATGCACTGCCCGTCATAAGTATAGACTTACAAAAAGTCAATATTGCATCACATTGACTCACCTCAATATCTCCAAAACTTGAGAACTTACGAAAATGCTGTCTTCAGCAAAATTATTCAGAAGCCCAAAAGCAACCACTTTTTAAAAAGGCCTTTTTGTAGGTGTTCTGGTTTTAGAGATATCGGACTTTTTGTGAGTCCATACTTATGACGGGTAGTGTATATAGATGGAATTATTGTGGTGAAAGGTTTCATCGAGCGTTTCAATATTTCCTCTCCCGGTTCGAAAACGCAATTCGAGAGCATCCGACGCGAAGCAAAATTGTGTGCTTCACCATGATTTGTTTCGATTGGCATTATTTTGGAATATTTTGGATCTTTGAACGGAGCGCCCTAGGGACAT
The DNA here is from genome assembly GCF_035046485.1 of Aedes albopictus. Lineage (NCBI taxonomy): Eukaryota > Metazoa > Arthropoda > Insecta > Diptera > Culicidae > Aedes > Aedes albopictus. The sequence goes on from NC_085136.1 coordinate 85,637,548, forward strand.
ACATGAGCGAATCTAAAGATGGCCGTCACAATGGATGCCTTTCAAACAGCAAGACCACCAATCTTGTCATCCAAACAACTCAGACAGCTGAAATTGCTACTCATTGCTTGTTCACTCGCAGTAAACATTGAGTAGCATTTCCGACTCCAGTTACCCACAAAACGCATCCAAGAACGCATCCTTTACCTCGACAGCTTTCGTCTGCCGAAATCAAACTGAGAAGGAAGTGAGACCCGCGATAAAGCTTTTTCTTATTTTCTTCAATGTTTACATCAATGTATTAATGTTGATTGTTATATTGAAGCATAGGGCCGCTTCAAGCGAGCCCTATACGAACATCAATATCAACTTCATCAATATCATGACTTTTTATCAGGCTTTTCATCAAACTCGTGGTTTTTCCAATGTATTTTTGGCAAATATTTCGATTCAGCAGAAAATTTCCTGAAAATGCCGAAAATAAGTACTAATATTGATGAACTATTGATGTTCATTTGAACAAGAATACCAAATGCATGAATGTCACTATTTCTGGTCTCAATACTTTTTCCTTGTTACTGTGACTCAGTGACATGCCCATAAGTATGTACTGCGCAACGGTAGGTTGGAAGAATTATTAGGTCAAGGATTTTCTTGAAACTTGCCCAGGGCATTTGTTGTTCGATCAGTATCCTTCTTTGCTTTACATCAGTATTGCCCTTGAATATCACCGATATCTTCACTGATAAATATAATAATCTTTTATCTAGAATCTGAATCACTAGATATCCCCACAGAATTTGAATTTCTTTTGCATTTTACCTAGTTTCACACCCATCCCACATATAGCTTCCTTGGAATTCCATCAACCATCCCTGAAAAGAAGATAACCGGATTTTCCATCTAGAATCCCAATCAATTCCATTTTGGATTTCTATCAGATCTCATTGTTACTCCGATGCAAAAGGCAAACGTGAAACTTTCCAAACTCATTTTATACTGTACTTTTTTAACAGGATATGTGGTCATGAATGACTCGGGTCATGTTCTACATTCTACAAAATAGCCATACCAGCGCACAATTGAAGATCCAGAAGAGTAGATTTGCCATTAGACGAAGAAGACTGCCCGTCGAATACTGATCAGCTGTTTGTCCACCGCAGGAACCCGATTCTCCCGGTTCCCAACAACTCTTGTGTCCGTGTCGTTTTCGCTCCTATTAACAGCTCGTTTGCCAGTAACCCCGAGTTGAGTGTAAATCGTGAACGGAATTTTATGTGTGTAACCCACTCACTACTGATCAAGTGCTGACTTACCGTTGCGTTGCGTGGTTGGATCGATCTCGGACATCGGCCGTAAGTGCTCGCGCTCGCGTGCCCCCAAAACAGACTCGGAATCGCGCGAAAATGAAGACGATGCAAACATGTGTTTTAAAATTAAATGTGGATCGTCGTCGCACGCTGTGCGTGCGATCGCGCGCGCGGTCTTTGACTTTTGTGGTGTTTGCTGTGTCCGAGTTTTATTTGCATGGTGTCGTCCGGCGGTGACGGACGACGCAGGTTGATTGGGATCCCATAAGCTCGCATGACAGTCGTCCCCCATCAAACCCTTTGGGAACTAGAACGAAAGAAAATCGCATGGCATGTTAGTTTTACGGTTATCGAAACTCACCGCATGTTGTAGAATGATGTAGATAGTTTACTCACCTGGTTGTAACCTGCTTCACTGATCCCTGCCCTAATCTCCTCCAAGTCTGGTCCTTCCTAATCGCACGATGATGTGTTGTGTGTTGACGCGTCGTCCCGTGCCTGTCCATAAAACACGAGCCTCAAGATCAACCTCGGCAATACCGACTTCTTCCCTTTCTATTTCGGCTACCCTATCAGGATCGCGATCGCGGTCTAGCTGCGGCGTACCCGAAAGGTCTCGCCGGCGCCGATGGCGAACAGTTTAGCGATCGGATCAAATCGATGGAGCAGCGGATCGGCGGGAAGCACGTTCCGATCGCCGAGAAGAAGCCGAAAGATCTGCTGCGGGCGATCGGCAAGATCGACAGCAGCGATTGGAATGTGAAGGAGATCGAGAAGAAAATCGAACAATCGAAGAAAGCGACCGACATTGGCAAGAGCCGTGAACGCGTTCCGAAGTGGAACCGCGAGCAATTTTTAGCTCGCCAGAATAAGCTCACGCAGCAGCCGGACGACGAGAAGTACAGGGACATCGACAGTTCACTGAAAGCGATCGACCGACAGCTGAAGGAGGGCCACAATCTTGATCTCGGCGAGCGCGGCAAGAACAAGGTGGCTTCCATCGCTGGACAGCTACTCAGCACGAAACAGCAACAACAGCAACAGCAGCAGCAGCAGCTACAACAACAACAACAGCAACAATCGAGTCAGAAATCGGTAAGTCTGGTAGATTACGATGATCGAGCCTAGTACGTACTGATCAACGTTCTATTTTTAGACCTCCAAGGCCGCCCTGGTTCTCACCTCGTCGGGTGTGGCGGAGAAGTGCCACTTCTGCAAGCAGCGCGTCTATTTGATGGAAAAGATTTCCGCGGAGAACTTGACTCTACACAGGTCCTGCCTCAAGTGCCACCACTGCCATACCAACCTTCGACTCGGTAAGTCCCCTTGAATTGCTAGCGTTAATCATTTCTCTATATTATCTATTATCTATAAACCATTTTCACAGGTAGGGAAGGGAATATCTCAAAATTAGACCTTTGAAATTCTTCATAGATTTTGTAGTTTCTCTACCTGGATACTAATGACTTACATAATCCAACAGGAGGATACGCCTTCGACCGGGACGATCCCGAGGGTAAGTTCTACTGCACGCAGCACTTCAAACTGCCGTCGAAAACGTACACCAAACCGGTACCAAAGAGGTCGCTGCCTCGAACCCCGCAAGCAGTAGACAAGCAGCCGTTGGCTTCAGCGGCGGCAGCCGCGGTCGCAGCCGCAACCGCATCAGCCCAGCCTTCCACGCCGGACTCCAAAGCGTCCGGTTTCAGCAACTTCGATCTGCTGGACCGTGGGGAAACGCCCGAACGTATCGAGTTCGAGAACGCCGACGAGTCCATTTCGGACGGCGAAGTGCCGATGGAGGTCATCGACGAGAACGAGTGGACCGATCGGAACTTTGGAACCGAATCGGACGAGGACTCGGAGGAGGAAACGTCCAGCTCGGATGAGTCCGAGAGCGACAGCGACTCCGATTACGAGGAAGCCGCTGGATCGCCGCTGGGTGCGCAAACGCTACAGCTGGCTTCGGAGTGGATCAGCGACAAGCGATTCAACAGCATGGTCGACAGTGACGACGACTTCTACGGTTATTCTAGTGAAGGTATGTATTTCGGTAAAAACATTCGTAAGGTATGATGAATTTAACAATTGTAATGTTTTGCAAGTTATGTTCAGAAATTTCGTCAAAAATTCCAACGAAGATCCTAACGACAACTGTTTTAAGAATACTTTTGAGTTTTCCATCAAGAATTCGTCTGAGTATTCTCCTATTAGTCTTATAAAGCTGAAAAAATACAAACGAATTTGTAGAGTTCCATTGAGCTTCGGAGAGGTTGGAAATTGTAATGTTTTTCGATGAAACCTTTTGTAGGGCTCAATCGAGCTTCAAAGACTTACACCGTTGTCTTGTTTTGCAATCTCAGACTGACGAAGCTGTGATTTCAGTGTGTAATGTTCATTTTTCTTTCTATTTTTTATCAGATGATGAAGCAGATTCGCAAACGGAAGGCGAAGAGCTGGCTCGGGCCCGTGAGATACGGATGCAGGAGGTAAAACTGATGCCTCTTCCGACGCTTCCGACAGATACAGAAACCGATGTGAGTATTTTCAGAACTTCCAAATGTTTACCCTTCTTCAAAAGCCCCTTGGTGATGGTAGTTCTTTAATTCGTATCTTCTTTTTCTTTCTTTTTGTACTATGAAACGCACTTGTGAAATTGATCAATCAAAACAAAACAAAAAAACGCAAATAATTCTAGGTTGCCTCAACGCAACAGCCTACACCAGTAGATCCTTCCGTAATTCCTAATCTTAGCGCCCCTAATGTTAGTAATCCCCCACCGCCGGCACCAGCAGAATCCGCCGAAGATCGGGCTCTGAAAGAGAAAATGCTCCAGAAACTTAGTGTTCGCGAGCAATGGCTTAACTCCTCAGCCAGCCCACCACAAGCCTCGTCTTCGTCGACACCTGAGCCACCCAAGTCCAAAACTTCGTTCTTCGGGGGCCTTATGAACAGTCTTAGCACGCTTATCAAATCGGACAAACCAGCACCCAAACCACAAACGCCTCCTCTTTCGTCAGCTCCACCACTATCACCGACTACTCCAATCCAGACACCACCCAAAATCGAAGCTCCACCGGCGTCTCCATCGCCAACACTAAGCCAAATGAAGTCCTCCATTGCACTGAAACCACCACCATCGCCTACGCCCTCCATGAAGAAGCAGAAACGTCCCGAAGTTCCACCATCCCCAACACCTTCGCGTAAAAAGTCGAAAACCCCCGAAATTCCACCTTCCCCAACGCCATCCCTGAAGAAGCACCGTCGGCACAAGAAGTCTTCCGCTTCGCCTACCCCATCCGCTGGTTCGGAAGACGCCTCGTTAGGTGAGCTGAGCAGTGGTCGAAGTACTCCGATCTCCAAACGGCGAAGCCGTCCCAAGTCATCCTCCGGCGTTCGAGAGGATGCCGACGAGTTCCTGGAGCAGATCAAGAAGGATCAGGCTGCCCTGGACAAACGCATGAAGAAGGTCGAGGCCAAGAAGTTCCAAAGCAACATGCAGTCGATCAAGTCGGCGGTAGAAGGACCCCGTATTGTGGGGGTTCGCAGTGAAAAGGACGTTTCCAAGTTCTTCACTTCCGCCAAGAAAGACCAATTTGAGCAGAAACCGAAACATCTCCCAAACAAAGACGTTTCCGCACTACAGGGGGTCAACTTGTCCAAATATTTCCCGGGTAGTAGCTCGACACCGACCAGTGCAAAAGCAAGCATCGGAACTCCATCTTCAGTGTCCAGCGTTGAAGGGTCTCCAATGGCTTCGCGAAAGAAACCCGATGATGTTGAACTGATGAAGTACTTCGGTCCTAACACGGCAAAGTCTTCACCGTCGACTCCGTCGTCTTCGAAGGTTTCTCCCGCTATATCTAGAAAGAGCAGCGTTGAGTCTTCCCCGGGTGTAACTCGTAAGGTCACTCCCAGTCCAAAATCGGTCTCACCTGCTGTATTGGCCCCGAAACCTCCAGTGGTCCCACTTCCTCCGAAGAAAAATATCTTAGCTTTCCAGGTCGTGAAAAAGTCCAAAACTGAAGCCACCATAGAACCAACTGCCCCAGTAAAAAATAGCCTTGCCTTCCAATCCGTGGCCAAACAAAAGTCTCCTTCGCCAAAACCAGCGTCGAACAAAGCTAAGTCTCCACCGAAGGACACGACCCAGAGAAAATCCCCGGACTCGGACGAAAAACTATTCGAAGATCTGTTGAAAGACGTTCAGGGATCTCCCAAACAGGCTTCCAAACAACTGCACATTCAAAAACTACCCAGCACTCCTCCGAAACCCATAACTCCCGAAGACGAGCTCTTCGAAGATCTGCTCAAAGAAATCGACCGATCACCGAAGTCTCCACGTAAGACCCCTTCCCCGAAGGCCCCAAAAAAGTCTCCAATCTCTCCAAAACGCCACTCTCCCACCCTGGACGATAAACTTTTTGACGACTTGCTAGAAGAAGGTGACGAATCCCTGCTGGACAACTTTGACGAGATACTCGGTCTACCGAAAAAGCGCCAGAGTCCCAAACAGACCAAGAAGAAGAAGTCTCCCCCGAAAAAGTCTCCACCCCATGTCTCGCCCAAGCAGTCTCCACCAGCCGCGAAAAAGCCCATTCCCAAAATGACAATCAAGCGACCGCCGTTCAAAATCATCGTCCCGGTCAAAATGCAGGAAACCCTCGAGGAAATCTACCTCGCCAGCCTGTCGAAGCTCGACTCACGCTCGACGTCGATGTCCAGCTTGAACAGCAAACTTAGCGACCCCGGCGATCTAGGTAAGGTCGATGAAGTATTCGAGAAATTGCTCGAAGAACCGGAACCGACGCCGGTCGGAAAACCGGCAGAACCGCTCAAAATTCAGCCCTTTCAGGCCCCCCAGACGAAAGCCACGACGACGACGACGAGTTCGATCTCGAATGGAGTCAAATCGCCGGCAGACGAAGAAGCTACTAGAAAGGAAGAAGCGAAGCAGAGGTCCGTGGTGTCATCGGTATTGCCGGTAGTAGCACCTCCGACGCCTACACCATCCAAGAAGATCGTTCCACAAACAGCAACTCCCTCGGATACTCCCAAAATGCAACGTAAACTGGTTCAAAACGGCGACTCGGCAGCCGAGTCTAGCGTAACGGTAGTGGTCAAAGAATCGAAGATACCCGTATCGACGCCCGTCTTGACGCGGAAGGTGACCAATTCACCGATTGGAACTCCAACTATGACCAGGAAGATCCCACAGAGTTCGACGCTTTCAAGTGAATCGAAAACTGCGGTCAGTTCGTTCTCGCCTTCTTCGAAGGTTGTTGAGAAGATCGTTCCGAAGAGCTTGGAATCCGCACCGGCGAAGGTCGTGATCACTGAGAACGTAATCGCACCGAAATCGGTGGCGATTGTGCAAAAAGACTTCTCGGCTGTTAAATCTTCTGCTGCAATTCAGGACGTAGCAAAATCAATTCCTCAGCATTCTCCGTTGACGGTACGGAAGCCAGACGCAGTGAAGTCCTCGATTGGAGTCGGTACGGAGAGTACGATCCAAGCGATTCCAAAGTCCACTCCGGTGATGGATACAAAGATAACGAAGACTCCTGAAGCACCTGTTACTCCACTATCTACTCCTGTTCTATCTCGGAAAGTTGTTAGATCAGAAAATATTGAATCTCAGGAAGCGAGAGATTCAAAGATCATGGGAACTCCAAAGTCAACTTCGACAATGGTTGGTCCTTCCAGTGTACTCGATAAAACTAAATCTTCGGCTGTTTCGAATGCCAGAGTTGTACCTCCTTCTACGCCCACCATGCCTCGAAAAGTGGTTCCTTCAAGCACAATTCCTACCTCTGCCCTGGTTGATAAACCAAGTTCCGCTGATAGTTTTGACGACAACAGCACGCTCCGAGCAACTCCAGTGATGTCCAAAAAGTTGATCCAAACTCAAGTCCAGCGCACTGTAATCCCTGACGCTTCACAAGTAACGGCAGCGCCTCAATCACCCACAGTTTCACCCCGGAAAACTGCCAAACCGATTGAGAAACCCACTGTTCTGAGAGATTCCACTATTACCATGCAGCTCGACAAACCCAAATCTATAGTTACTCCTGAACCTATGGTCGCTTCGCAATCTAAGATCGCAGCAGATGTTCCGAAAGCTACCGTTACACCTAACGCGGTTCCTATTCCGGTTGAACGTACTCCTAAGACTGGAGCTCCTCCAACTGCTAGAAAAGATTCCATCAAGAAGGTCACTTCTGAATCTACGCCTGAGAAAACGAATTCTCCGGCTACTCCTGAACACAAGGTCGCTCCTCAAACTACGATCTTACCTCAAGTTGCAAAGCTATCCCATGTACCCCAAGGAGAAACCCCTATCCCGATTGAACGTACCCCTAAAACAGAGGTCCCGCCTTCACGGGAACGCAAAATGTCAACTGATGAAATCTGTTTCGAAGAACTTCGCAAGAAACACGAGGCCATCTTCCGTGATCAAGAAAGATCCACTCCCGTTGAAACTGAACCGCAACTGGTGCGAATCCGAGAAGTGGACGTCCCTCGAACCCTCTCGGAGTTCCGTAGCACCATAGTCGGCTCCAGGCATCCTCACCCGGAGGACAAAACCGACGTCGAAGCCACCCCCGTTCTACGCGAGAAGATCAACGAACTGGCCATGGAGATGATGCCGGGAGCGAACCTCGACGATATGGTCGACGAGATACCCGTTCCGGTCGAGCGCAAGAAGTCCTCCTTCCAGAAGATGTTCAACAAGCTTCAGCGTGCCAAAACCATTGCTGCACCGGAAGGCTCTTCGCTGAAGAGCCTCCTGACGCCCTTCCGCCGGGAGGAGTGCAAAATGGAAGTTATTCGCGAGGGATCTATCAAAAAACGATCGCCGGACCCCGCGAAGCCCAAGCCGTCTGAAGAATCGAAAAATCTGATGCAGATCAACCTGGATCGGTCAACGCACATCAAGGAGAAGTACACGAAACAGAAGGCACCATCGCCTCCGAAACCGGTGGCGACTGGTGCGGTGAAGGAAACGAGTTCGCAAGCACCATTGGAACGAAAGACTTCGTTTAAGATTCAGACGAAGGCAGCTGATGAAAAATATGCGCAGGTCAAGCCTGTACCAGTGGAGCGGAAGCTTTCGGTTAAGAAGCAGAGCCCACCGTTGGTCTCAGAAACCTCCATGAACAGAAAAGTTGGTGAGAATGAAAGCCAAGTCCCGATCCCATTGGAGCGGAAGCAGTCTGTGAAAAAGCAGAGTCTGGCCGTGACATCGGATAGTTCTCCAAAACCGCTGGAAAGAAAATCTTCCTTCAGGAGTCAACCGTCTGCTCAAGTCTTGGAAACACCAAAACCAGTAGAACGTCGGCCTTCATTCAAACTGCAAGTTCCGAAAGATATTGATCAACAGCGCAGCATCCTTAGCCGTGATCCAAAGGGTAAGGAACATGACATTGTCAACTTCGATGATCTGTTGGACAGCGCTGATGTTCCAGAAGTCATCAACCTTGATGATCTGCTATCATCCGGAGATGAACTCGATCATAAGCCAATCGTCAAAACAACCGTTAACAAGACTGCTCTTCTAGAACCGGCTCCAATACCAGCACCTCGTAGAAGAAGTCCCAGTGTTCAGGAATCTGCAAGAAACAGTATAACCTCGCTGTCAGAAAAAGAATTTAAGCAGACTTCGAAGGAACTAACAGAGAAATTCCTGTCGAAGACACTACCGAAGCAGGAATCACTTCCCAAAGTTGATCCCAAGTTAGAGGTAATGATGACCACGCTGACGGAGAGTACCGAAGTTCCGGAACAAACTGAGTTGACAGATACTTCAAAGACGGTCAACTCTTCGCTTTGTGATCTACCGGATATCGTCAACATAACCAAGAAGCAGGTTATCGAAGCTCCTCCAGCTTTGAAGATTTTGGATCATACCGAAAAGATCAAGCAGATAACCTCGCATATCCCGCAGGAGATCCAAGTCTATACTCTACACACGGAAGACCACAAACCAGTGGAGCCTCAACCATCTACCAGTGGAGTAACCGGCGACTACGCCAGCATCCTCAAAGACATTTCCTCCGGCCTGATGGGCACCGACTTCGTCGAACCAACCTACTATCAACCACCTCCCGCGATTGACAAGAAACCCAAATCCGACTTCACGACCTACAAACATATGCTGGAGGAGAAGGCCCGAGAGCCGGCTGAACCGAACTCGCATCAACCGCAGCGTCCGCTTCGCAAACCCAAGCCAAACGAGCGGAGCGTTTCTCCGGCGGTAGCTGGACGTCCGTTTGACAATTCCATCTGTATTGATCCGTGGCGTGCGAAGAGGTCCTCGAGTATTGAAAACCTCGTTGTTGAACAGGTCTTTGTCAAGAAGGACGACAAGGTTGTCGATACATTCTACATAGTCCCGGAGAAGCCGAAGCAACTGAAACGACGATCTAAGTCCTTCGATAGGTTGGAAGTTCCTGGCTATTCGGCAAGACGTCACAGTAAGAAATCTCTTGAAGAATTGCGCGACTATGGATTTGATGTAGAACCTCCGGGCTCTTGCAAACAGCTTGTGAACCCCCGTCTACGACACCTGAACTTTGACGAATCGGATGAGGACTTGTCCAGCCTGAGAAACAACAGGAGAAGGGAAAACCTTAGGAAGTGTAAATCGTCTACGGATACATCTAAACTAGACGCCGAGGCTACCAGGGTTGACATCGATCGGGAATCTCCGATTCCCCGTAGCACAGACTTCTCCAAATGGGAAGCCATCTTGGATCGTGGTGTGCCGTATTACAAGGAACCTCCAGCTCACAGGAAGGAGGATATCAAAACTTTGGAGCGAAAGTTGGAAGATCTGAAAGCGGAGTGCAAACCGCGCAGGAAAATTTCCGGTAAGGCCGCAGCTATCCCGAAAGACTACGATCCGGAAGAATATGTCCCTCGAATCAATCGCAGAGCTATGGACTCGTTTGAGGCTCCTGATCCAGATCTTCCGAAATGGTATGATCCGGATGAATACGTTCCACGTGCCCAGCGTGGTCATGCTCATGATCATGAAATACCTGTCAGCAGTGTTGCCAGATCTCGTCGTTTGAATGATTTTGATATTCCTACCACCAGTACCGTTCGTCCGCAAAGATCTTCTGCGTATGAAATGGATGTACCGATCAGTCGAACCGGTGGAAGGTATTATGCCGAACCTTTGCACTTGGATGATCTTCCCATGTCACATACTTTGCCCAGACCAAAGACTACCTCGTCACACGTACCTTACACTTCGAGCAGGACCTATGACATGCCCAGCCGAGACGTCCCTAGAACTAAATATTCCCATCGTCCAACGGCTGATAGTAGCACCATCGTCAATCGTAGCCATCGGTTACACGAGAAGGCGAACAAGTACATCCGTTCGCAAATAACCAAGAACGATCCCAATCCGTACATCCGTGAGATGTTGGAGAACGAAAGCGATGACGATGCCTATCCAATAACCACTTCTACCTCTCATCGCACCCCTATTACGACGAGTTCGTATCATCCGGTTTCCACCTACGGATCTTCGGGATCGGCTGCGATGAGTCGTATCACCACAAAGGCCATTACCCAACCATCTCGAATGACTCACTACACTCGTAAGGACGTTCCTTCTTCCTCCGGTAGCGGCGGTAGATCATACCGTAGAGGCGGCGGCGATCACCACGATCGCCGAGACAATTGTACCATCTCTTAAAACAAAACTTCACCTCCCACCATATCGTACAAAATTCGTCGTTCGGAAACCACCAGTCCAAATTAGAACATCCGTCATTCATCCATTTTAACAAAACAGAAAAAAACATAGAAAATACATCGCAACACTAGACCACCTCAAACAATCCCTGATCTTGGGTACGATTTAAGCTGAAACGAAGACAGGGAGTGGAATTCGATCGTTATTAAGCGTTGAAGACTGAGAATAGCAAAATCACAGAGAGAGAGAGGTAATCAAGTTGTTTCGGTGTGAATCTGTTTGGAAATTGGCGTTGTTTGTCGTTCTTACTGATTTATGCGATGAATTATAATCAATGTTTTTGGCTGCCTCTAAACCGTGTGATCAAGCGCCGTGATCGCGATCCAGATCACCGTAACAACGGTGATCGCGTCTGAATGATTGTTTCACGTTATTAACCAAAAAAAAACATCGAAAATCATCGAATCATTCAAAGTCGAAAAAACATCGAAGACATTCTCACAGCTGCATTCATAATCGCGTATGCTTTATGGTATCATTCAAAATAATTACACTCAACAACTTCAGACAACATCGCAAGAAAAACTTCTTTCGATTAAATCGTACCCGAAGACGCTTCCGTGTTGGAAACCCATCTAACGTTATCGTTGTTGCTACTAACCCAATCCGCCGTGTAAGGCGGATCGAATTTCCGTTACAGTGTGTTCTGGCTTTACCCTAAAACAACTTTTGCGACGCCTTAACCTCCGCTCAACCAATTGCTACACCACTGCGATGTTTTCTCTTTTATTTTCTGACTTTCCATGTTTTTTTTTTTTTGCTTTTTCCGTACATTCAAAAAGATCAATAAAAGTAAAACATTGTGTGTCTTCTTTCAGGGTGCATCCGACTCGGAGTCGGCCTCGGAGGAGATCAACTCGGCGACGGAGATTTCCACCGATTCCGAGTTCGACCACGAGCCCAGCCATCGACTGCCGCCGCGAATCTTCATCGACGATACGCACCTGCGACGACCGGCTAAAGTACAGGTAAGTTGGATGTGAAAAAGTTCAGTTCTGAACGAACACTCTGCTTTCAAATGTTTGAAGGAATCTCAGAAGGAATTCCTGGAGGAATTTTCGGATGAATTCCTGGAGGAATTGCTGAAGGAGTTCTTGAGGAATTCCTGAAGGAATTCCTGGAGAAATCACTGAAGAAGCTCGTGGAGGAATTTCTGGAGATATCTCTAGAGGCATTCCTGGAGAAATCTTTGGAGGAACTCCTGGATCAATCTCTGTAAGAAATCCTGAAGGAATTCCTGGAGGATTCCCTAGAGGAATTCCTGGAGGAAACCATAGAGAAATTCCTGGACGAATCTCTAGAGAAATTCCTGGAGTAATCCCTAGAGAAATTCCTGGAGGAATCTCTAGAGAAATTCCTGGAGGAATCTCTGGAAGAATTCCTTGATGAATACCTGGAGGAATCCCTGGAAGAATATCTGGAGAAATTCCTTTAGGAATACCTGGAGGAATTCCTGCACGAATTCCTGGTGGAATTCCTGTAAGAATATCTGGAGAAATTCCTTCAAGAATACCTGCAAGAATATCTGGAGAAATTCCTTCAAGAATACCTGGAAGAGTTCCTGGAGGAATTCCTAGAGGAATCTTTGGGAGAATTCCTGGAGGAATCTCTGGAAGAATTCCTGGAGGTATCTCTGGAAGAATTCCTGGAGGAATTTCTGGAGGAATGTCTGGAAGAATTCCTGGAAGAATCTCTGGAAGAATTCCTGGAGGAATCTCTTGAAGAATTCCATTTCTGGAGGAATCTCTGGAAGAATTCCTGGAGGAATTTCTGGAGGAATGTCTGGAAGAATTCCTGGAAGAATCTCTGGAAGAATTCCTGCAGGAATCTCTGGAAGAATTCCTGCAGGAATCTCTGGAAGAATTCCTGCAGGAATCTCTGGAAGAATTCCTGGAGGAATCTCTGGAAGAATTGCTGGAGAAATCTTTGGAGGAATTCCTGGAGGAATTCCTGGAGAAATCTTTGAAGGAATTCCTGGAGGAATCTCTGAAGGAATTCCTGGAGGAATCGCTGAAGGAACTCCTGGAGAAATCTCTAAAGGAATTCCTGGAGGAATCTCTAAAGGAATTTTTGGAGGAATCCCTGAAGGAATTCCTGGAAGAATCTCTGAAGAAATTTCTGGAGGAATCTCTGGAAGAATACCAGCAGGAATCTCTGAAGGAATTCCTGAAGGAATCTCTGAAGGAATTCCTGGAGAAATCTCAGAAGGAATCCCTTTAAGAGTTCCTGGAGGTATCCCAGTAGAAATTCCTGTAGGTATCCTAGGAGGAATTCCTGGAGGTATCCCAGAAGGTAATTCCCGGAGGAATCTACGAAGGTAATTCCCGGAGGAATCTGCGAAGGAATTCCCGGAGGAATCTCCGAAGAAATTCCCGGAGGAATCTCCGAAGGAATTCCCGGAGGAATCTCCGAAGGAATTCCCGGAGGAATCTCCGAAGGAATTCCCGGAGGAATCTCCGAAGGAATTCCCGGAGGAATCTCCGAAGGAATTCCCGGAGGAATCTCCGAAGGAATTCCCGGAGGAATCTCCGAAGGAATTCCCGGAGGAATCTCCGAAGGAATTCCCGGAGGAATCTCCGAAGGAATTCCCGGAGGAATCTCCGAAGGAATTCCCGGAGGAATCTCCGAAGGAATTCCCGGAGGAATCTCCGAAGGAATTCCCGGAGGAATCTCCGAAGGAATTCCCGGAGGAATCTCCGAAGGAATTCCCGGAGGAATCTCCGAAGGAATTCCCGGAGGAATCTCCGAAGGAATTCCCGGAGGAATCTCCGAAGGAATTCCCGGAGGAATCTCCGAAGGAATTCCCGGAGGAATCTCCGAAGGAATTCCCGGAGGAATCTCCGAAGGAATTCCCGGAGTAATCTCCGAAGGAATTCCCGGAGCAACCTCCGAAGGAATTCCCGGAGGAATCTAAGAAGGAAATCCTGCAGGAATCTCTGAATGAATTCCTGGAGGAATCCCTGAAGGAATCCTTGAGGAATACCTGGAGTAATTCCTTGAGAAATCCCTGGAGGAATCCTGAGAAATGATGCTAAATTTCAACCCTATTCTCTCCATTTTCTTTTCAGGTTAAGCAAGTGACAATCGAAAATGGCGTCCGTCAGCGTCGGCAGTTTGTCTCCGCGGCTCCGCAGCGTTCAGCATCCCCCACGGAGCAATCGTACCGATACGACCGCACCGGCCGAAGGGACATCCATCTGGAGTTCAAACCCCTGGTGGAAGTTGATCCAACGATCAAGCTCAGCCAGAATCGGGCACCTCTCTCGATCCCGCGACCCGGCGATTACACGCTCAGTAAAACCGCCAGCACCGAAGGCATCGCGTCCAAGAAGAGTCTGGAGCTGAAGAAGAAGTACCTGCTAGGCGAACCGGCCGGCGGTACCGGAGTGCTCAAGAGTGGTTCCGCCTCGGCGCTGGATTCCAAATTCAAGAGCTTCCACTCGAACATCACCGAGTGCCAGAAGCTGCTTAACCCGGCACCGGAGATCAGCCCGACCATGCAGACGTTCCTGCAGAAAACGGCGGCTCCGATCGTGCCGACTCCTTCGCTGCTGTCGCTGAGGAAGGAAGCTTTGATGGCCGGAAGTAACGACGAGAAGGAGAACGTTTACGATGGTAAGTTGGTGACCGGGGTTGGAAGTCAGAAGAGGTACGCCGAGACGGTCAACTCGACGTTGGTGGAGAATAAGCTCAATGAGATGAAGCGCGAGGAGGAAGGAAAGAGAGACGATCGACCTAACAACAACAACGAGAGGATCATCGAAACGATCGACCTGATCACGCCGGAGAAGGAGAAGAAGGTGGGTGACAATCGAAAGGAGGAGCGATCGGAACAGAAGAATGAGGAAGATGGAGATAAGATCGTGGAGATGAGGAATATTTCCAACTTGAAGCACATGTACATAGATTTGACGGCGGATTCGCCGAACTGTGATCGGTCGTTGGTGGAAACGACACTGAACTTTAGCATGACTCCACCTTCGTCCAGGGGGGTTGTGGGTAGTAAAAGTAATGGGGAGCTGAAGAATAGCGTTCCGGATATCATAAGCAATATTAAGATCGATAAGAATGAGAACGCAGTTGAGGAGAATGTGTTGGAAGAGCAGGAACGCACAAGAAGTCCAGCGCATGAGACATCGATCCAGGTCCCTGAGATGGCATGGAGCAAGGATCAGGACGATGAAGAACTGGGAGAAGATGATGAAGAGGACGATGATGACATTGACTCGGACAGCATATCGGATTCCACTTCGAGTACTTCCAGTGTGGACGATATTCCGCACTTTATCCTGGACTCAACCACCAGCCCAGAGACACAGAACGACGAGCGGTTTGTGCCTCGGGTGGAGATCAGAGACACAGCTGGAGAGCTGATGCAAATCGATAGTCTGATGATTATCGATGGAAAATACATCGGTGATCCGGAAGATCTCAAACTGTTGGAGAAGCTGCCACCGGATACTAAAATCGCTGCGGAAATATCCCAACAGGAAATGAATCTGGACAGCATATGTGTCGCTTTGGTTGAAGAACCCAAGGAGGACACGGAGGACGAAGAACGCGATCGAACTCCTACGCCACCTCAACGAATCGAAGATCTTGTTACGCCCATTCCCCTACCGGTGCAAGAACTAGAGTTGTGTCAGGAGCCTCCCAAACCTGCCGCAACAATTTCGCAACCATCTAGTCCTACTCATCCAAAGCCGGAGCTGCGATTCGACTCTCGCAACGAAAACAAACTAGAGTCGATGATCAACCTCCCGCTGGTGCTAGATCGCAACGATCAACCCGTAGAGAAACCTCGTAATCTCAATTTCACTAGTCGTAGATCGCCGGAAACCGACGCCGAAAAGACCCCGCTTGCGCCCTCGCAGCTTCTTCCACAACTGGCCAAAGCAGAAGGTTCGGATTCGGAAACCGAACTAACAGCCCAGAACCTAACCGAAACGGAACTTTCCGACTGGGCGGCGGACGACGCCGTGTCGGAGAACTTCGTTGACATAGAGTTCGCGCTGAACTCCAACAAAGGAACGATCAAACGGAACAAGCCGAAGCACGGTCGACTGCAGCAGAAGAAAACCATATCGACTCCTCTGGCGCCGATCGTCGTGTCCAAGCAGACCTTGAGCCAACAATCTTCCGAAGATGGAATTATGAAGAACCTTGCCATCGAGGATATCGAGTTCATGGACACCGGCTCGGAGGAGGAAAGCTGCTTGGAAACCTATTCCACCACCAATCGAGCGATGCTCAAGAATCGAGGCTATGTAGAGTTTGTCGATCCGAGTGACCCGCGAAAGGTCGCCACCTTCGGGATGGTGGGTAGCAACCAAAGCTACTCGCAGCCACAGCAAGTGTCGTCGAAGTCGGCAGCATTGGTGGAGGCCATCAACAAACAGGTGGCTGGAGTGGACTACATCGAACAGGGTGCCTATTTGCTCGGCAGC
Organism: Aedes albopictus; assembly: GCF_035046485.1. NCBI lineage: Eukaryota > Metazoa > Arthropoda > Insecta > Diptera > Culicidae > Aedes > Aedes albopictus. The sequence goes on from NC_085136.1 coordinate 85,654,056, forward strand.
GGTTCGGCGGACGATTCCAAGACGCCGATGAACGAGGAACCGCCGGCGAAGATTACGTTTAGTGCGCTGGCCGCGCAGAACAAGGTGAGTGGTTCGTTGAAAGACACATTCATGAATATCACTGTTTCTATTTCTTAGAATCTCCGAAAACCCCTGATTGATACCCAGAGCTCCCTGAAATTTTAACAATTCATCTGCCACCTCAGCTAACCTGCTTGAAACCTTGTAACGTAACATGAAATCCTTGAAATTCCTCCTGATACCCATCTGAAACTCCGTTGAATCCACTTTAGAAGCCCAAAGGCTTTCAAAAAATACCTCTGAAATCTTTCTGCAGCCCTTTTATGCCTCCTGAATCAATCGTGGAGAACAACAGAAAGCCCTCTTATATACCACCGTAATCCCTTGGAATCTTCTTGAACCCCGTGAAACTCCTTGACACTTCTTTGAAACCTATAAAGCTAAGATCTATATGTCCCACGATAGCTCAGGCTAAACTTTCGGCAGGAAAATCGGATGGTTCGGCACACTTGAAAAACAGTAAAAATACTTCCGTTCGATACAAAGTCCGGTTTATTTCTGATTTTTAGTTGGTACAGTGTTGCTAGGTTTAAATTCAAAGGTTCATGTGCACTGTAACACTCTTAATGAAAAAGGTTCAAAGTTCTCAAAAAACAAAATAACATTTTACTCATTTTCATCCATTTTTACCATTCATTCACCCCCCGTTGATAATTTAGTTTCAACAGAAGGCATCATAGCAATCTTCGCCACCGCTCGTTTGTAGTCACCAGTTGCTGTTTTGACTGTCACCACTCGTACAACGTCGTCCTTTCCGGGGTGCACAGCCGCAATCCGCCCACGCTTCCATTGTTGCGGTGGGAGGTTTTCCTCGATCAACAGAACCAGAGCACCCACCTTGAAGCTCGAGTTCACATTCGTGTTCCATTTTTGCCGTCCTTGCAAATGGTGAAGATATTCGCGAGACCATTTGTACCAGAAATGTTGGTGCATCAGCTGGACGTGCTGATATCTGTCGAGCCGACCGACCTTTTCATCTCCATATGCCGGCACAGGAAGCGCTACACCAGAACGGCCGATCAGGAAATGCGATGGGGTCAGCACGGAGTAGTCGCTTGGATCCTCTGACATGGGGTACAGAGGACGCGAGTTGAGGATGGCTTCCGTTTGCGCTAGAAAAGTGGTCATCTCTTCAAAGGTAAGTCGAGTTTCACCAACTACCCTCTTGAGATGGTATTTCATAGATTTCACCCCCGCTTCCCAGATGCCACCAAAGTGTGGGCTTCTGGGGGGGATGAAGTGCCAGCGAATACCCTTCGTGCTACAGAACTCCTTTACTTTCAGTTGATGTTGCTGGTCCTCGAAAAGCTGCCTCAATGCCGCCAACTCATGATTAGCGCCCACGAAGGTTGTGGCATTGTCGCTGTGAATGTCACTCGGCAGACCACGTCGGCTGGAGAAACGTTGCAGTGCTGCTATAAAGTTGTCCGTCGACAGGCTCGAGACCAACTCGAAATGGATGGCCTTGACGACCAAGCAAACAAATACAACTACGTAGCCTTTGTACAGCTTCGTGCTGCGGCCTCCCATCTTCAGCATGAAAGGACCTGCGTAATCTATGCCCACCTTGGAAAACGGTGGCGCTGGCTGTACCCGTACTTCAGGAAGGTCTCCCATGAACTGTGCTCCCGGTCGTGGACGCTGTCGAGCACACACTTGACACGTTGAAACTACCTTCTTGATCAGCTGCTGTGCATGTACTGGCCAGTAGTGCTCCCGAACAATAGCCAAAAGTTCGTTCTGGCCGACGTGGAAGTGCTCCTGGTGCAATCCTCTCACGATGGTCTCCGTGATGTGATGTTTCTGTGGAAGCAGCACCTGATGCTTGCCATCATACGGAATAGCCGAATATTTTAGGCGACCGCCAACTCGGATGAGGCCATCATCACCAACGAATAACGCCAGATTTCGGTACGGTTGCCGCTGAACGGATTTTGATTGTAGAGCCTTCAGAACATCGCCATATGATTCACGCTGAACGAGCAATAAAATGGACCTTTCAGCCCTCCTAATTTCGTCGGCTGTGATGTCACCAAATTCCTGCTTTTTGTGCACTTTCTTGTCGATGTATCGATGAACATACACCCACGCTCTCTGGATTCTCCTGTAGTTGCTCAGTCTGTTTAGCATTATTGGTGGGTCCGACCTGACTGCTGCCATCACTACCGCCGCCTCCTTCACTTCCGGGATCATGGATTCTTCAATCGCTTCAGGTTGACGTGGAGTGAGTTGTTGTTCCCAGAGCATTTGAGCGCCTTTCCACCATTGTTCCTTCTTCTGCAGATCTTCTGGAAGCTCACCTCGAGATATCGCATCAGCAGGGTTTTCCTCGGATCGTATGTAGCCCCACTGGTACGACTGCGTTAGCTCGACGATTGTAGCGACACGGTTGGCAACAAATTGATTTAATACGAGAGGAGACTTCCTTAGCCAACACAAAACAATCTGGGAATCGCACCACAGCATCACAGCATCGAATTGGATCTTCATCGCAAAAGTCACCTTCTGCACCAGTTCTGCCAAAAGCTTTGCCCCGCACAACTCGAGTCGTGGTATCGTTGTCGGCTTGAGCGGAGCCACGCGCGATTTGCTGGCCACCAGGTTGACGTAGACAGTTCCATCCGCAGCGATGCTTCGCACGTATACAACAGCTCCATATGCGCGTTGGGACGCGTCCGAGAAACCATGAAGCTCCAGAGTAACCGCGTCACCTTGTGTCACACACCGTGGTTTCCGGATCTGATTCAATGCTGGTAATTGCTGACGAAACTGGTTCCATTTTCCTAGAAGTTCCTGTGGAAGCTCTTGATCCCACTCTATACCAAGACGCCAAATGTCTTGCATAACCAACTTGGCGAACACAATTGCAGGGCCCAGGAATCCGAGCGGATCGAAGAGTTGCCCGATCTCCGACAGAACCTTGCGTTTAGTTGGCACTACCGTCCAGTCGACTTCAGCTGCCCGAAACATGAAGTAGTCCTCTTGAGGGTTCCAGATCAAACCCAACGTTTTGATACTGTTGTTGATTCCAGCTTCATCAAAGCTAACTTGCTGCTCTTGGAGATCTTCGGGGATAGCCTTCAATACGTCCACGCTGTTTGAACAAAACTTATGTACTGCAAAACCGCCACGACGTAGCAGCTCCGAAAGCTCCGAGTAGATTCGAATCACTGCTTCACTCGACGAGCCGCCAGTCAAGAAATCGTCGATATAGCTGTCTTCCGTAATGACCACCTTGCCGAGTGCAAATTCATCGCCTTCATCAGCTGCCAGTTGAACCAGAACTCGTGTCGCGTGGTACGGTGAACTAGCAACGCCGTATGTTACCGTTTGGAGCTGGTAGACCTTTAGGTGGCCATTGCCGTCCCACCAAAGGATTTGCTGATATTTGCAATCATCCTTATGTAGCCACACCTGCCGGTACATTTTGGATATGTCGGCAGTCAGCACCACGGAGTGGGTACAAAATCGAAGGATTATCGAGACGATGTCATTTTGTACCGTGGGTCCAACTAAGAGTGTATCATTGAGCGAATAGCCTGTAGTGGTTTTCGCTGACGCATCAAATACCACTCTTGTCTTTGTCGTCGAACTCGAAACTTTATACACAGCATGGTGAGGAATGTAGTAACCGCCACCATCCGTGTCATCTCCAGGCAGCTCCGCCATGTGGCCTAGTGCCAAGTATTCTGACAAGAAACTGTAGTACTCACCACGCTTGATTGGATTCCTCGCGAGCTGAAGCATCAGCTTATTGAGGCGTTTCCGAGCTGCATCGTAGGAGTCGCCAAGTTGACTCTCCATGCCGTTGAATGGCAGTCGCACTACATACCGCCCAGACGATTCGCGATAGTGGGTGGCCTTGAAATGTTCCTCAGCCACAGCTTCAGCAACAGTCGTAGGTTTCTCCGGATAGACGCTTTCCAGTTCCCAGAATTTGGACATCGTTTGGTTCAGCATTTCGTCGTTTCGGTTGAGCTGACACACACGGCGATTCGATCTGCCCTTGATCGGTACCGAACCCGCCACAATCCATCCAAGTTTTGTTTCAGCTAGCGTAACGCCATCCACGCCTAGCTTCATCCGACCGTTTTTGATCAAATCGAAAAATACCTCATTTCCAATGACCATGTCAATCTCGCCGGGGGAGTGGAACTTCGGATCAGCAAAATGTAGCCCAGATGGAATCCTCCAGGAACGGGAGTCGATGCTAGTCACCGGGAGGTTCGAAGTCACATTTGGAACAACCAGGAACTCTAATTTGGGAGAAGCAAACGAACGATTGCAGGACTGGAACTTTGTGGCCAGTAGGAACTTGACTCGAGTTTCACTGTTGTTCAATCCACTGATCGGAACATCCACGGGGACCATGTTCAACTGAAGCTTGCCTGCCAGCTGCTCGGTTATGATGTTACTGTCCGATCCAGAGTCTAACAGCGCACGGCACTGTACGAGCTCGTTGTTCTTTCCAGTAACCAACACTTGTGCCGTGGAAAGGACGACACGGTGGTCGGCTCCGCTGATGCTTGCGCATAGAGTTGTTGCACCACTACGCTGTTCAGAGTTCTTCTGCTGCTTCTGCGATTGTCCTTCGGAATCTGTTGCATGTTCTTCGTTGTCTTCATGCTTTTCTGGAACGTCCACACTAGTAGCATCATTTGAGTGCAGCAAGCTGTGGTGCTTGCGACCGCACCCTTGCACCTTACACCCCTGCTCCGACGGACAGTTGACGACGCGATGCTTGGACTTCAGGCAGTTGAAGCAAAGGTTTGCTTTTGCCACAAGCACTTTTCGCTCCTGCGATGACAATCCTTGGAACTTCACACAACGGTAGATCGAATGTTCCGCCTTGCAACATGGGCACACCTCTCTAGCGACCTGGACGAAGGAGTTGGACGGCACATGAGAGTGCGACTTCTGATTTATCTGCTGCCGCTTAATTGATGCTGGAGTAGCTGGATGTGGAGGTGGCTGCTGGGTCCGATTGGTTCGCTGGAGTACACGTCCTCGTTCGCGCAAAAAGTCGACGAATTCTTCGAAATCGGGAAGCTCGCCGCTACCCAGCTTAGTCTCCCATAGCTCTTGTGTTTCCTTATCGAGTTTTTTATACAGTACGTTCACCAGTATGAGCTCGGCCAATCCTTCGACGGGGAATCCATGGCCGTTCAGGGCATCCGTGTGCTTGACACACAGCTCAACTAGCTTTGAGAGCGACTTACCACGATTATCCTTGGTGACTCTCGGGCAGTCCAGGATTGCGTCGATATGGGTGTCCATAATGAGACGCTTGTCCTCATAAGCATCTTCCAGGATCTTCCACGCCGAAGCATAATCGCCGTTATTAACTACTTCCTGGTCGATCTTATCCTTGGCCTCCCCAGTGAGCGAGTTTCGTAGATGCAGGATTTTCATGGCATCGGTTTCGTTTGTGTACCTAGCCATGATACTCTGGAACAAACTCTTGAAGCTGAACCAGTTTTCGAGGGTACCGTTGAAGGTAGGGAACGGTGCCTGCAGGTGAGGAGCTGGCGCCTGCACATACACCGGTGCTTGGGAAGATGCCTGGGGAGCGGCCACGTTTTGGTACACCTGCAGTTTCGTTTGCTGTTCGACATGGTCGATTCGCGTCTGCAGCGCCACATACACTTCGTTGTGTATCGCTTCGAATTTTCCGTATTCAACTCGCATCGCTTCTCGTTGCTCCTTCGTCAACAGAGCGGACATTTCTGCGTAGACCTTCTCAAACTCGTCAGCTGTTCGGCGTAACGTTTCTACGTGGAGTTTGAGTAGATGAATGCTGATATCTTCCTCTTGCAGTGTATCACGCATTCGCAGCAGCTTATCGATCAGCAGCGCCTGCCGATCACCCAAAATCTCCAAACTCTGCGCCATCCTGCGTCTGGCTAGCAATTCCTGCTGTGCGGCCTTTTGTTGGGCCACGGTTGGGATACGATCCGCTGTTTCTTCGTCACTGTTTTGCGATCCGGTGAGCGCGTCGAGAATATTCCTTCGCTGAACCTTGCTCGACGGTCCACGGGGAGTTTCACTTTCACTCATGGATCTTCAGCCTCTTCTTCGGCCACACTATCACACGCGTGTCGAGCTTTTTCAATGTTAAGTATATTTTTGCACTGCTCGAACAACACCACGGAATCAATGTTTACAAACACTGTGTCGGACTTGATAGACCGACCGACAATTCACTCGCTCTTCGAGGCTACGTCGACAATCGCAAAGATGGCTGCCATTTCTCGTGCCATGGGCACACTCCGCTCGTCGAGACTACGCCGACAATTGTAAAGATGGCTGCCGTCCCTCGTGCCACGGACACCTTCTCTTGCCGAAGCTACGTCGACAATCGCTTTTCGCCAAGATGGCGACCACCGAATTCTCGTGCCACGGGCACACACTCCACCGGGTGGCGAAGCACCACCAACGCGTATTTTGGCCTTGCGCCGAAATTAGCACACGGTGCTAATTTATCACTCGCGATTGCCGGAAACCATGCAAAATTCCTCCGATGATCCGGGAGAACGGACCAAAAAATGTCCCACGATAGCTCAGGCTAAACTTTCGGCAGGAAAATCGGATGGTTCGGCACACTTGAAAAACAGTAAAAATACTTCCGTTCGATACAAAGTCCGGTTTATTTCTGATTTTTAGTTGGTACAGTGTTGCTAGGTTTAAATTCAAAGGTTCATGTGCACTGTAACACTCTTAATGAAAAAGGTTCAAAGTTCTCAAAAAACAAAATAACATTTTACTCATTTTCATCTATTTTTACCATTCACTATAAACTCTTTACAACGCTTCTGAAACACCTTTAAACACCTTCCTACAGTTCCGCTGATACTCACCTGAATGTTTCTGAAGCCCCGTTGATTGCACTCTAGGCTCGCCTGAAACCCACTGACATGTCTCTGAAACCCCCTGAAACCTTCCCTTAAAGCGCCTCCGTCACCCGCTGAAACCCCATTGACCCTTTTTTCGAGCAGAGCAAGTTGAAAGGTGATATTAATATCGTGTGCGATTGCTTTGCTCGGGTTTAAACTGCCTCTGAAACCCCCTAGTCTTCTCTAAAACTACCCTGAGGTACTAGATTGTTTTTCCTTAAACTATCCTCACCCCACCCTTCATAAACTCCCCTGAAATTCTACTGAACATCTGCACCCAAAATTCCCTTTCAGGTTTGCTCTGCTTGAGACCTATTTGAATCCCACAAGAAGCCCCAGAAAACCTCTGAAGGCCACTGAAACTCGCCTGTAACCCACCTGAAACCACCTTCAAATCCTCTGAAAACAACCGACACCTCTCTGAAATCTTCTAGAATCTCCCTAAAACGTTCTTGAACGTGAAACTCCTTCGATTTCTATACCACTCGTAAGACATGCTGCAATCTGCTTAAAATCCTCATCAATTTACCAAAACTCTCTGATTGAAGCCTTTGTGGTTCCCGCTCACTCCGTAAAACCCTATATTCCTCAGTACAGTGTATTTATCTTTTTGTTTGTCTTGTAACACATGATTCTCAGGTGCTACAACAGACGACCTCGCTACAACAGCCGGACAGTTTGAACGACATGGAAGAGGACAGCTTGCTGGTGGTAACTTCTTCTCAAGGAACGACGGGCGAGGCCACCACAGAGGAAAGCGAAGCACCCACAATCGTAGCAGGTGTGCTGGACCGAACCGGTACGGCCACTACGGGAAGTGGTAGCAGTGGGCGGGGCAGTGTTAGTTCCTTCAGTTCCAAGCACCTGGAAGCGGACAAATCGTCCGGTAGTCCGGTGCGAAAGGTGTCTACCGAATCCAGTTCGGCCGGGAAGCGAAGCAGTTTGGAGAGGAACTTGCGAAAAGATTCTCTGAAGAACAACATCGAGGATATTGGGTACGATGAGTACGTGAAGAGGTTGCAGCACAAGATCGCTCAGATCAGCAGCGCAAGGGATTCGATCGAGGTGAAGAAAAGCAAACGGAAAACATCCAAAGGGGAACTCGGTATGGATGAAAAACCGGCTGAAGTGATCGAAGTTCCAGAACCGGTAGCGAAACCAACGGTAACGAGCATTTACACCGAGCAAAGTTCAATAGAAGTGCCAAAAAGTGTGGAGAAGAAGATCGAGGAGATCACCAAGGAGCGTGTCAAGCAGAAAGACATCATACACGATCTAGTCATGGATAAGCTGCAAACGAAGAAGCAGTTGAACGCGGAGAAGCGACTCAATCGAAGTCGCAATCGCAACAACGCTCTCGGTCATCCGCCTCTTCCACCCAGTCAACCTCAGTCGGCGGTCTATCAACCGATCGCGCCGGAGCGGAGAAATCGACTACTTGGCCAAGACACCAACGGCAGCGTTCTCAATCAACCTTACAACGCGAGTTCCGTAGCGCATTCAACTCCTGTTGCACAACCAACCAATCAACCTAACAAAGAAAACATCGCTTTCAAGACTCCCGCCAACCTCATGGTGACCCCTCGAAACGCCGTCATCAGCGTTAAGAAACCTCCGGACGAGACGCTTACACTAACGGAGCAACTCCGCGAAGAAGCCCGCGCTCGAGCTCGACTAAAATCCAACCAAGACCTTGGCCTATCGCCGGAGGACCGAGTTCAACTCCTTCGTAAAAAGTTCCACATCAACCTGCGGGAGCTGAACGACCAGCACGATTCGCCATCCGAACAACAACAACAGCAACAGCAGCAGAACAAATCCGATGACACCAAATTCAACGAACGACACCACCATCCCGCGATGAAACTGATGACTTCGAAGAGCGTCAACGATGTATCGGCACTGAAGAATCTGAGCAACGATCCGGACTTTATTTCGTCGACGACGGACAGTTCCGGGCCGAAGGCGGGATCCATGCTGATCGGAAGCAAACTGAACGATTACGTTTCCGATCCGAATCTGGTGCAGAGTCCGGGGGTAAGTTTACATTACGTAACACTATTTAACCCATCTAAGCTTTTCAAATGAAATGCAACAAAAATTACTGTATATTTTCGAAGAAGTTTTAATTAGTTTAATTACAATCTTCTAATTTTGCTTTCAACGAAATTAGTGGAGGGTTTTTTTTTACTGGAGAAGTTTCTAGCAAGGTGTTCTACTCTTCAGGTTTGTTTTACAGAAAAAAGGGGTGCATTGGGGTCATTATGACCCAAACAGACACACTGAGCCTGTACTATATGTCAGCGTGATGAGCATGTTATCTTCTGCTACGCGTATGGTGCGGAACTACCGATAATCTGACGCCGGTTCGTATTGACTTTGAGTTCTCGTACTCTTTTTATGTGTATGGAAGATCTCCAAGATCGTCATGTCGAATGAGCAGCGGGAATGACTTCTTCTTTTTTTTTTGGTTGACTAAATTGACTTGATTCTGAGGGACTTGACATAACTTGCCTTAAAAGACACGCCTAACTAACAATCGCAAGTTACAAACAAGCATGTATGTTGAATTTTTGCTTTATAATAGTAGTGATAGCTGAACTAAAATTATGCTGTACACATTACTGTACAAATGCTTTTTCAATTGAAAAAGTAGCTAATGTTCAACCTTTCCTATCGGTATTAATAATGATAATTTTAAGCATTTTTCAAGAGTTTCATAAGCTATCTATTTGACTTGTAGTAATTCCTTTACAAAATAGTTTAACGAGACTATTGTCTGCCTCTTATTAAGCTGATGTACAAATTAGCACGTATAATGTGTTTTTCACAAGTCGAATAAGCGGTTTCGTTTCATCATACTTCGACTCAGAGTACAGGATGAAAAACACGTGTTTTTTACTAACAAACAGTTGAACTAATGTTGTTAGTTGGGCGGACACGTTCAATGCTTCCAGTGAGCTTTTTTTCGTCCTTTGAAGGAAGCACGACATTAGACAACGGACTAGCATGCAACGCCCAGTGGCACTGCCGAAAACTTTTGCTGGTAGCTGCGGCGGGGATCAAACCCTCGCTCCTCAGCACGATGCGACTAAGAGCTTGGTGATCCTAGCCGTACGACCACGGAGCCGCACCAATGTTCTAGATCGGTTCCAATCGTTCTAGATCGGTGCAAAAATGCCAGACAAAAAATTGGAAAAGAAACTGTCCGATTCGGAGATTGTGACAGTTGTCAGATTCCGGTAAAGCTCAACAATCTAGGCAGAGTGTACCGGTACTTCCTAGAAGTGCAAGGTGAAATTGAGAAGCATGATACGACAGAGCGCCTTGCAGAGCATCTGCCACAAAGAGAGGCCTTTGAAAGTCGTTATGGTGTGGCGAAAAGTTTTCTGTTGTCCAATCGAACGATAGATGCAGACCCAGTGGCTTATGGTGGAGCCTCCAGGAGCTTGTGGAGGAGATTCAGCGGCATGTTAAGGCTCTCGCGAAGCTGAACGATCCCGGTCAGCACTGGGATACTCCTCTAATCAACAAGCATGATCCACCAGCTCTACAAGGGTGAGAACAAACGACCAGTCACGAAGAAGATGTCGAATACAACGCTCTTGTCGAGTTTCTGTATCAGCAAGTACGAATCCTGAAGTCCGTAGCACCCGACATCTCCCAGCGTTCTCAGCGTGTTCTAAGCAAAGGTGACCGGCGTTGTTTTTCCTCTGAAAAGCAAATTTGCAGCCTGCGTTCGATAAGCCGAATGCCCCATCCTATTTTGCCTTTTCCGACCGGCATTTCATGTTCCAATGCCAACCCTTCGCCAAGCTGTCCGTCAGCCAGAGAAGAGATATGGTTTCCCAGTGCAAGTTATGCTGGAACTGTTTCCGCCCACCAAGCCAGAAGTTCCACGTTCAAGTTCTCCTGCCATTCCTGTCGCGATCCACGTTGTTCCACGATCCATCCCGGCTTGGAAAAGTTTCATCAGCCCCGGTTGTGACGTCGAAATCCCATTTAGCACTGAGTGTTCCATCCACTTCGGCCCTTGTACCGGCTTCCACATCCCAACAAGTAAGCATGTCGGTTCTATTCCAGGCCAGTACCGTTCTCCTTCATGATGGGATGTCCAATGTCTCACCCATTACCCTAGTTTTAAGTTTTTGACATTCTTACCCCTTGATAATTTTGGCCCTTCTAGCAACACTGTTTGTGTTTATGTTTATGTTTTGAAGAAGACAACAACAATATTATGTTTGTAAAATTTCCGATTCCGTAACCGCAACCGCCATACTGTAATTATACCGTCCTTTCGTAAAAGTATTCGCCCCCAAAACGACGATTCGACCGCTTGGGAGTGTTGTCGTCGTCGTGATTATGCTTCCCGAAAGCAATGTCAAATTCGTTCGGGGTTTCAAAACATTGGAAAGAAATTCATTATTTTTACAGTCAGATTGAGATTTACGAGTAAATGAGTGTGATCCGAAGGTATAACTGTTTATTCTGAGCATAACAGTATTTTTTACGGCAGTGAAAACTAATTAGAAGAACGATATTTCTGGGTCTGAAAATCGTTCAGGCGAAGTGGATAGCAAATCTAACCTAGAATATCCTACAATTCTAACCTCAACTCCTCACTTGCACAAGCCGGATCTCATTTTTCACGGAAATGGTGGAACAAAATGCAAAACTAATGTACGTGCGACCGAGGGAATTGAAAGTTCTACCATTCCCACTTAAAAAAATTGTCGGATGTTGGTTGTAAGTAGGAAAAATAAAATAATTCCCCCAACAGATTATGTTGATAGGTATGTTAAAAAAGGTAAACATCATCAGTTCGATAGTTGCGTTACCGAAACAAAGATGGGTAACAGTATGTTTTGTTTGGCCCTTGAAAGCCAATCGCGGCTGTGTTTTTTCTCGTTTATTTCCATCTTTCCGAGACCGGTACGTGTGTGTCCGCCTGCGCTCGAGTGAAACACTGGTGCCAACACTTCAGACAGTTGTCTCTCACGTCGTCGATGGTCAAGGAGAATACATTTTACTAAGGTGGCGCAGATAAACATTGCAAACCACTGGTTGTCTCTTCCATTCTTCTGGTGTTCTTATGGAACTGAAATAGTGACGTCACTATTTTAGTTGCATAAGAACACCAGAAGAGTGGAAGAGACAACCAGTGGTTTGCAATGTTTATCTGCGCCACCTTAGTAAAATGTATTCTCCTTGGTCGATGGTCACGGCAAGTCCTTTGAAGCTATAGCTTTGTTGTATTCCGGGTCGATGTCAAAGTTCATGTCGTCGGAGCTGGCTAGTCTGCATGATATTTCTCAACCCGAGCCGGAGTGTCCGTTGCCGGAATCGCCAGTCCCATTGTAAGTTGAAGCGAGCAGTGAGCGCCACCGTTCGCTTCCGAACTGGGTCGTTTTCTACCCAGCTCCGTTTTCTAGTCATCGACCACCCGACTACCAACTTGTCCACCATCTACGTCAAGCTTTTGTCTTGGGAGCTTCCGAAGGTCTAGTTAGCCGATCCGGAGTTTCATGTTCCGAACATGATTGATCTCGTCATCGGTGGTGAAGTCTACTGGGACCTGCACAGTAGCAAGAAGCTTTCTCTAGGACGTGGGCTACCGTACCTTATCGAAACGCGCTTCGATTGGACTTTGTGTGGTTCAACCACCCAAGATTCCAAAGATTCGGTAGCCTGTCAGCTCTCTAGCACTGATGCTCTGCTAGATTCCACTCTCTAACAATTCCCACACAATCCGTTCACTCCACGACCGAGAAGGCATGCGAGGAGTTCTATGCTGCAACCACGTCCAGAGACCCAACGCCAGAACAGACAACCCGGAGATCGTGTTGGGAGTTTCTGAATCTATTTTCGAACGCTGTTTCCTCGGTCTAGAGCGCCGCCTTGAACGCGACTCCAACGTGTAATCCGCCTATCACCAGTTTATAGAGGAATAGGAGCGCCTTGGGCATTTGAAGTGGCTCGATAAACCGGTAGGCAACATTATTCCGCACTGCTACCTTCCGCGCCAACCCGTATTCAAGCTGTCGAGCGCCACCATAAAAAGAAGGGTACTAATTAACGCCGATATTATGCCATTCGCTCATCGACACACTTCTCGTCGGTCCGTCCAAGACGACGTACAAGACGACCTGCTCCCGTTGGTTTTGCTTTCATCGCATTGCCCTGAATGACGACATCGACAAAATATACCGGCAAGTTTACCTCTACGACGACGACCAGCGGATTAAAAAACGCAGTGATGCGTTCTAGCCCATAGCCTCGTATCAGCTGCAGAACGTTACTTACGGACAGTTTCCGTCCCATCTCGCCACGAAAACTCTCCAAAAATTGGCGACTGTTAATGGCAACCAGTTCCTCTTCGCTGCAGAGCCGGTCTTCGAAGATTTTTACGTCGACGATTTTTTGTCCGACGCCGTATTTGCCGTAGACGTGAAGTTTCTGCTATGCTGGATTCTGCAGGACTACCAATGAAGAAGAGGCGTTCGAACTCCGTCGAAGTCCTCGATGACATCCCACCTGAAGATCGATCAATACAACTGTGGCATGACCTCTGGGAACCGCAGTCCGTTAGCACGCTTGGATTTTTGGAAACCGGAAAGTGACGTATTCCTATTGAAGGTCCAGTTACCCCTTTCAGCTCCCGTTCTCACCAAGCGCAAGGTTATGTCCTACGTATTTGACCCGCTGGGGCTAGTGAGACCTACCGTTACCAAGGCAAAACTGTTCATGCAACGCCTATGCTGCCCTGCTAAGCATATCTGTCCCATGTTGTTTTGCATTCTAGCCGCGTTTTTCTCAGTAACAAAGCCATTTGAAGTTAATTTGATAGTTTTTCCATTTTGCATCACAAATGAATATTCCTCGATAACGTCAAGCAGCTGTTTGACATTGACTTTAAGATAGAACTTAAGTTAGAGCAGTGGGACAATATGCGTAGAAAAACAACATGGTACAGATATGCTTAGAACGGCAGTATGGGCGTTAAAACTCCCAACAACGGGCGCTACGAATGGGATCAACCGCTATCTCCGAAGCTGCAACAAGAATGGAAAGAAACCCACATCTCCTTCGTAAAGTCAGAGTCCCACGATTTGCTTCCGTCATCGGCGCTGTCACTATCGGGCTCCACTTATTCGCTGATGCGTTCAATAAGGCCAACGGGACATGATGCTATGTCCGCGCCTTACCCGCCTATGAAGTGTGCGTCAAACTTTTAGTATCGATATCGAAACTTTCACCCCTACACTATAGCCACACTATAGCCAGACTGGAGCTGTGCGCCACCCATCTCTCCACGCAGTTGTACCAGAAAGTCGCTTCAGCACTGAAGATCGTTCCACTTGCCTACTTCTGGTCAGATTCCACTACAGTTATCCAGTGGTACTTATGAGAGTTCGACTGATATGTGTAATCTAGCTACTTTATCGGCGCTGCAGTCTTGGGGAATCAAAACGACTGTTTTAGATTTGTCCCGACGTTTCGACTCTGTTTCGAGTCTTCTTCAAAGGGAAACTGTAATGGGATCTTTATTGGTGGCATGAATTATGGGTAGTATTAGTTGACTTACATTCTGACTAGTCGCTTTTTGTTAGAATTGACATAGGACTGTCGGTGTCGTGTTTGTTTCTATACATCGGCTGTGAAATTAATTTTTCATACATAAATGCATTATAGGTACAGCGTGTGGTGTGATTTTGACCTACATTTCTTGTCAAGTGAACCGTAGCTTAGTTTTTGGGCGATTTCACTTGATTTTCACTGTACTGCACTGCACTGCACTTGTGAACGCGGTAACGGTTTGTTCAAAGATGGTGGATGCATTAGCTATGTTTGGGATTGAAATGTTTCACCTATAGTTTTGAGAATGGCTGCGTACGTTGTGTTCAATCCGTCAATGTCAGTGCGGTGGTTAACAGTGTTGGGTGTGTTAACTATATGACACATTTCAAGAAATGTCAATGTGTTTGTGTTTCTACTACTATCAATCACTGTAGTACGATCCAGGTTGAAACTATGATCGTTGTCGATGCAGTGTTTGATGAGCGCTGTTTTTTCTCCTAGTGTTATCATCTCTGTGTCTATATTGGTGTGCCCTAACTCTTTTAACCTGTTAAGTTTGTTTATATGTGTTTTGTGTCCGTACAATCTTGTTTTTAATTTGTTTTGAGTCATACCAATGTAACACTGCTGGCAATCATTGCATGGTATTTTGTAGATTATTTTGCTTAGATCTAACTTGTTGATTGGGTCTTTTACTTGTGTGTGAAATTTATCAATGGTGTTGGTTTGTTTACAGGCTATGGTGATGTTTTTATAATCTTTGCTTAGGATACCTATGATTCGTTCAGAGAGACCGGTTACGTACGGAATGGACCTGAAAATTGGTTGTTGTTGGCTGTTGGCTGTTTCTAATTGTTGTTCTATTGATAGATCGGGCTCTTCTGTGGACGCTGCATCTGGTGGATTGGCCATCATCGGGTTGGTCATGTGCTGATGATCTCCTGCTAGAGGTGGTGTGCGAGCTGGTGTTGTTTGGACGATTGCTTTTGAGGAGGATGCTGATTCTGAAGATTGGACTGATGGATGCGTTACCGGTTGGTTGGTTTGCGGTGAATCTATTTGAATGGATGGGCTGGATATTGCTTCAGATGGACGGTGAGCGGTGTTAGCAGGTTGATCCATTGATGTGGTTGGTATTTCCGTAATTGTTGCTGATTGTCGTGGTGGCTGATTCGGTTTGGTTTGAGTGATGTAACGGTGGAAGAGTCTGTTGATCAGTGTCCTGGGGAAGTCGTTGTTGGTCAGGTGTTTAAAGATGATTTCCTTTTTGGCGGTTGTGTTCGTTGCAGTGGAGAGAGTACAGACGCGATGGATGAAGTTCTTCCCGACGTTGACCTTGTACTTTGTTAAGTGGAAGGAGTGCCAATTGAGCATTCTTCCTGAAGCAATTGGTTTTGTATACCACTCAGTTTGTAGGGATTGATCGTCACTTCTGATGACGGTCATATCGAGATAAGGCAATCTTCCTTCCACTTCTGTTTCTACAGTAAACTGCAACCTTGCTTCGTGTCGATTGAACTCCTTCAGGACCAATTCTATAGCATCTTTGGGGATAGCTATGAATATATCATCGACATACTTTTTTAGGACGGGGATTTGGAAGGGAAGGGTGGATGTTGCTCTGTCGATTACCGAGTCCAATGCAATATCGGCTAGGATGGGTGACAACGGACTTCCCATAGCTGTACCGAAAATTTGTTTGAAGTATTTCCCTTCGAACCTAAAATAGCTTGAGTCCATACACAGGTCAACTATTTCGATGAACAGGTCCAGATTGATTTTGGTGTTAATCTCGGACCACCTATCGATTATACTTTTGCGGACTAATTCTCTGGGGACATTTGTGAAAAGTGACACCACATCTAGCGACACGATGACGTATCCTTCTGGTAGCTTGATTTGTTGGATTTCTTGGCAAAACGTGAAGGAGCTGGCGGTGTTATACTTGCTAACGAGAGATTCTTGCAGTACGCGAGCAACGAACTTTGACAACATGTAGGTTGGAGCTGTTATGTTGGGGATTACAGGCCTGAGTGGTAGGTCCTGTTTGTGGGCTTTTGGTTGCCCGTAGATCCTTGGGCAGACGGAATCGTATCTGCTGAGTTCGCGTGCGGTGTAGTTGTCGACCAGTTGGAGATCTTTCATTCTTCTTACGATGCTGTTGTTCTTCGACTGGATACTTGGGGTCGGATCTCTTTTTACTTCCACGTATGTGTCATCGTCGTTGATCAACGCTCTCATCTTTTGGTTGTACTCTTCTCGGTACATGACAACCGTTCTGTTACCCTTATCTGCGGATAGAATACAGATGTCGGGGTTTCGTTTGAGGAACCGTGTAATAAAGATCCCATTACAGTTTCCCTTTGAAGAAGACTCGAAACAGAGTCGAAACGTCGGGACAAATCTAAAACAGTCGTTTTGATTCCCCAAGACTGCAGCGCCGATAAAGTAGCTAGGTTATCCAGTGGTTTCGATCATCCCCCGGACAATGGAAAACGTTCGAGGACTGGACCAATCCGATCTACTCGCCAAAGAAAGATGGTGGCCTGGCCTGACGTGGCTGGAGCAATCTCCAGAACAATGGCCTGCCGAACCCCCAGGATTCGTCAAAGAAATCCGTAAAGCTCCAGTAGCCGCCATGACATCCGTCCAGAATACGTTCGCTGAAGAGTTTTTCTCCAGGTGCTCCAGCTTTTCCAAACTTCGCCGTATTGTTGTATGGTGTTTACGTTAACCCTCCAAATCCTCCGAAACCGCCGACAAGACCAAGCGAATCTGGATGCACTCCGAAATCAACAAGTGTCCTCACAGGCATTTAACTCCGATGAGCTCCACTCCGTTGATCGAATTATTCCCAACTAACATTTTTTGTGAATGTTAACGTCAACAAAGCGCCCTCAATATGGCTTGATGCTGAGTTACTCTGTTGTACATATGAACGGAAGCTTCTATGCGAGCCCTATACCAATGAATCAGGCGAACTTAATCCACATGTCTATGCTGTGCGAGCATCTTCTATGCCACCAAGTCATAGCTTTTTTCTCAGCTCCTATGTAACCACTAACTGAATAACATCTTGAGAAGGCGCTTTTTCAGCCTTTTCACAGTTGTTAAATAATAGTTATACGGCATCCCTAAATAAATCGATTAAATATATTAAGGTTATGAATTCCATGGCGCAATACATGTGGAACCGGAATTATCGCTTTTAAAATTGAATAATTAAAGTACTTGCAGCTACTAAGAATCGAACTCCCGATCTCCGTATCCACTGGTCCCGATGATGTCCTCGCTGCCACACTGCTATATATAAATAGCATAGAAAACAGCCCGTTTTGTTTTACTCCAGACAAGGCTTTATAATTGTGCCACAAGAAACCGACAAGGCTTTATAATTGTGCAGCGTCAAACGCATCAATGTTTACATTGAACAAGCTGGGTGGTTGCGCCAACAGGTTCTTCATCGCAGCTTCTAGCTGAAAGGATGTTCTTCAACCAGCTACGATGCGCTGCTGTTTTGTGTATTTGGCAACATTACAAAACGTACCTTATGAAGACAGCTGGTTTATTGATTGGGACTCTTATTCAATTTGCACATCCTCCGGTAAATCTTCCGGAGTTGGATTAAAGTGCAATAAAAACAACCCAAATAAATTCACAGCACAGAGAAGGATAGCTGTAAAGTATTTGTGTAGTAGCTATATATTCGGCTTAAAGTTTGTTTTGTTAATATTGTTTACATCCGAAAAGCCGTGTTGGTACATCAACAGTTTCTATATTACAGCGTCTAGCTGTAATAATATCGCAAAACGGCCTTCAAAGCGCTGCTGGTTTGTGGATTTGTCAGTATTACGAATTGTACTGTATAGTAGCAGCTGTTTTGTTACTGAGGACTCCTATTCGATTTGTTCGAGTTTTCACATCTTCCGGAGTTGGAATAGAGTGCAGTAAAGGCAACCTCAGTAACAAGTGAGTGATTGCTGAAAACAGAGTTTAGTATCTGTACGGTGCTTGTTTTGCAGCCGTGTATTAGCTTATGGATTGTATTTGACAAGCTTCCTTTTTATTCAGCGTTAACCGCTTCAACTCGATTGTTACACAACATAAAGCAAATGATTGAAGCTTATAGCGCTGAAAATGTTAGTTGGGTTGTTCGTTTGGCACAACGCGAAAGTTTTCCAGATGAGTGCTCCGTTGGTATGCTCTTTCTTGTATAGAGGCCAAATGAGGCCATTCAATCAACTAGCAGGCAGTTAATCATCTTTTCATATCTTGAATAGAATACGGTGTAAAAGTTGATACAGCTGCTCACTTCCGTGATTGGGAAGCTCTGCCGGGAGTTCCTTCTTCCCAGCTTATTGTTCTTCAGCCCTCTAATGACTGTCTTGATCTCGTCTGGCGTTGGAGATTTCACAGCCTGTCCGTCACCCGTCGATTTGAATTCTGTCTGTCGCTCTTTCATTCTCATCATTCAACAATTCCTCCTTGGAGCCACCATTGTTTTATCCGTCAGCAAGTTTCCATCACGGTCCTTGAATCACGTTCAAATTGATCTCACCCACTTCGGGATCGCTCTTGAGAAGTAAGAGTTATTGCTCTTCTCATAAGCTGCGGTGAAGTAGAAACTGATCGGAAGATGTTAGAAATTAAAGAAAATCTTAATAAAACATTTCAAAGTATGTTTCAATGTTTGTCCAAGTTCTCAGTTTTTAATTCTTAATAAAAAACACTAACTGAATAACCCCTTTCTTACACTTCCAGCTGACGAACGCCAACGGTGCCGCCAGCGGCGGCGACGAGGTGCGACTTCGACTGCGAAGCAAATGCAAAGACCGCGAACGGCGGAAAAGCCTCATCGAAAAAGTTTCGGACTTTTTCATTAGTCGAAAGAAGGAAAACAGCGGCAGCGCCAGTAACGGTTCTTCGCCCACAAAAGAGAACAAAAAGGCCGAGGGAGCGGGAGATGCTAGTGCGGTGGCGGTGGCGGCCGCGACGACAACGGGTTCAGCGGCCCCGACCGGCAGCAGTAGTTCAACGACACGGACCGGATCCAGCTCGACGGGTGGAGGATTTTTGAGGTTTAAAATCTCGCCGAAGCTGAAGGATAAGTCGAAGGTGAATACGGACGGGATGAGTGCGGATCAATTCGATATGTGTGCTCGATATCATTGATGTTCTTCGGTGGAAGATGATTTCAATAACCGCTTTTCTTTTGATTCCTCTTTCAGTCGTGTTTCGATGTGAGGAATATTGGGTTTGGTGTAAGGATCAAAAATTTGCTATTTGTTTGACTTTCTGATTGGCCTTTGAGTTTTGCTTAACTATTTTCTGTCAGCGTTAATATTTTATTTGTTTCAATTGTTTCTTTTTTTTTTGTAAATAATTTCTGTTGTTAATGTATCTTTGATAATTAGTCGTAAGGAGCAGTGGTTATCAATCTTTTTAAAACGATACTTTTGAAGTTGAAGCAAAAGCTTAATGCAATGAACGAAAGTTACGTTAATTTTAAGTTAAGCATGTTGAGTGAGCTTTCCTCGGTAGAAAACCATTGGCCTAGAGCTTAGAAACGACATTTTCTTTAGTGGTATAATATCTGTTCAAAATTTACTCATCTAACATTTATAAACACATGTTTTTGCTTAAACAGCACAATTTATTAACTCAGTTCAACTGTTGTCATTTCTCTGTAAATCTGACTAACCTTCCAAATACCATTTCGTCATTCTGCTCCCCAGACCAAGGAAGGTTCCCCATACGAACGGTGCGCCTCCGAGGATTACCTAAAACAACCCCCATCCAGTACTAGTCCGTCGGGTCGTGACACAACGACGACCAGCTCCGTCACAACGGGATCGCCGTCCTCGTCGGTCAACGCTGCGGTGGCCTCCGGCAACCGGTTCACTCCGATCGGCCGCAAGGAAGCCGAAGAGCTTGAGCCACCGCCGATTCCCCCACTGCCACTCAACTATCAGCGATCGGATGGTAAGTTTTCTCCTTCATACGTTCATTTCCTATCAATCTAACAACACCAATTTATCTCAACAGACGAAAGTTGCACCACAAACGAGCCAAAGAATGAACTGAAAAAACTACGTGCAATGACGAAGGCATCGCGTCAAGCTGAATTGAAAAGGTTCGTCTTTCATCAACTTCTTTCATTTTCAAATCGACCTTATTTGACCATCTTTCCCCACAGACTGAGAATTGCTCAAGAGATACAACGAGAGCAGGAGGAGATCGAGGTCAAGATCAAGGACCTGGAGACGCGCGGAGTCGAGATCGAGAAAGAACTCCGCGGCGAAAGCGAATCCCTCGAAAAGAACATCGAAAACCTCGGTGCCAACGACGAGGGTCTGGTCAAGGAGTGGCTGGAGATCATGCGGAACATCACCCGGCTCAAGGTGCGCGACGAGGAGCTGAGCATACGGCAGCAGGAGCTGCAGCTCGAGCACCGGCACGCCCAGCTCAAGGAGGAACTGAACATGCGACTGTCCTGCAGCAGTAAGCATCATTCCGGGGCCAAATCCAATCTCCTC
The DNA here is from genome assembly GCF_035046485.1 of Aedes albopictus. NCBI lineage: Eukaryota > Metazoa > Arthropoda > Insecta > Diptera > Culicidae > Aedes > Aedes albopictus. Next base: position 85,675,144 of record NC_085136.1, read on the forward strand.
AAGGGGGCGATTCTAAAACAGTTGTTTTCCGTAGAGCTCGACAAAAACTCGTCGGACGTCGCGGCCGAGGGTGCCATCCTGAACGAAATGTTGGAAATCGTGGCCAAACGGCAAGCGCTAAGACCTTCGCTGGATGCTGCGGCGGCGGCAGCGGCTGCGGCCGCGGCTGCCGTCGGAGTGCCCCATTCCGCCGTTGCCATGGTTCCGTCCCCGTCCACGCGGATGACGAAAGATTCCGATGTAAGCACTGATGGTGATGAAGATGATGATGATGATAATGGTGGTGATGATGTTAATGATGTTGTTGATGATGATGATGCGAATGATCTTGTTAACGATGGTGGTGATGATGGTGGTAACACATGTGTGACCGTAGACACTGGTAGTATTAACGGATTTCTTAGTTGTTTTAAAGCTGACAGCAATGGACCGAAAGCTGGTTCTAGAGCCGGACGTTGTTCTAAGTTGGCTGTTTTCGGTTCAGTGTTGCTTGGTTTGTTAGCTAGTTTGTATTATTATGAGTTATTTTTGAGTTTTTACGATTAGTATCAATTCAGTTTACATTTTACATATCACCTCTATTTTTTTTATTTGCACTTGCACTTTGTTATGTATTTTCAATTAGTGTTTTATTCTTTTATTTTTTGCATGCGGTTTTGAATTTATATTTCCTGTAACAGTTGAACTAAGGTAACACTAATGCAATTTATAGTGATCTCAAATTATACAACACCATCTTCGGATTTGTATATACACAACCGGGAAACGAAATTAGTTGTATGTATCGGTATAAATGGAACATTTGAGGACAACTGCTTTTTGCCGTGTTAAATTTCATCAAACTATAGACACAAATAACCGGGGAGCGGTCGCGTCGTATACTGAGTACACGCACCATAAAAATGCACGCTTGTGGTACACAGCGTGAGCGCGGCGTCGCTGCAGGTAGTCAAAGACGCGACTGCTCGAGGGATAACTAAAATTAGATTTCTAACTAGATCATTGGTACATATGTTCTTGTTATAATCTTGGTGGAAATTTATGACGTAATCTTTAGTGAATTAATAGTATACGCTTGGCGGATTTATCATCAGGTATTAATGGCAGACTTTCTTCTTCGTCGACATCCAAGTCTATCCATACAATGTCTGGAAATCATTCAAAAGTTAATCAAAAGCTTTCTTAAAAAGTTATTCTTAAAAAAATCATCACGGATTCCTTCAGCAATCGCTGCACGGATTATTCCAGGTACCTACCGTCAATGTACCAGTAGCCGCTCGTATTCCAATAGCCGCTCACCGTCATGAATCGGATTTTTATTGACATAAATATGTGCAATCCTCTCCAAGCAACTGTAATTCGACACACATATTTTTAATAAACGTGTTTTTGCAAGTAAACTTCATTTCTAAGCTCGTGAGCGGTTATTGGTACGCTGAGGGTATTTTTTTTTTTTTCGAAAATGTTGCAGCGATTCCTATGAAGATTCCTACAGAAATGGTCTAACCTTTTAAAGCCAAATTATTTCGGCGATGTTGCTGGAACCTTGTTAACCTCGAACTCGTTTTTTATGCTCGATTTCATCACCGGGATCATACTGTCTCATAATATCGGTTGAACTGTCATTTTATCTACGGCAATTTAATAGGGGAGTAAATTGATTGTCAACAGGGAACCAATCACGCCTACCCTTTGTCTTATTTGACTGCTTATGATCGCATAACTATCCCATATGAATAGGAAACCCAGCAAATATGGGATTGATATGCGATCATGGCCATGAGCAGTTTAGTGGAGCCTCGTAGCCGTGCGGTTAGGGTCACCAAGCTTTTATAATCGCACCATGCTATGGGGTGAGGGTTCGATTCCCGCTTCGGGCGTTGAAACTTTTCGTGAGAATAGTTTCTCCCCCGGTTCCACTGGTGCATGCTCCGTTGTCCGTTGTCTAATGTTAAGTTTAAAAAACGGTCTGTACAGCCGAAAGCTGAAGACGTTGTCCGTGTCTTTAGTCCTGTGAGGTCGCCATTCACCGCTCATGCTCCATTCATCGCTAGTTTCATACACGGTAAAAATTCTGCACGCTCGATGTAAGGGAAAAATCCCTTAACTATTCAACATCCCAATCAACATGATCAGAAATGCTTTTCCTTTCAAATCGCAATGCTGTCAGTGTTGATTTCAGATCCAAAACAAACCCACCGGAGAAATAAACTAAAAATCACTTCGATTTGCACTACTGTATAAAGCAGCACGATCCAAAGTGAAAAGCTATTGATTTTGTAATGACTGTTTTGGGCATGAAAGTAAATATAGATGACAGGTGGTAGCAAGTGCTTCGCTTCGGTACGCATCTCTCTAACAGATGTGAAGTAGTGTAGTGCGAAAACAGGTAATCGTGAATCTCAAGGTCCTGGTATCGAATCTGGATGCGGTGAACACTTTTTTTATAATTCTAGTTTTGAAATCAAAACATTGTCAACAACGAATTGTGCGGCTCCGTGGTCGTGTGGCTAGGGTCACCAAGCTCTTAGTCGCATCGTGCTGAGGAGCGCGGGTTCGATTCCCGCCGCAGCTGTCAGGAAAAGTTTTCGGCTGTGCCACTGGGCGTTGCATGCTAGTCCGTTGTCTAGTGTCGTGTTTCCTTCAAAGAGCGAAAAGCTCACTGGAAGCATTGAACGTGTCCGTGTCTTTTTTTAAAAGTGAGTGCAGATTTTTTACCGTGTACGATTTACATTGCATTTCATACGATTTACATGCATGAGCGGTGAATGGTGACCTCACGGTATCAGTATTAGAACGTTACTGCTAAACTGCCGCCACTCGCATAACAGTCCCATCTTTGCTGGTTTTCCTATTCATATGGGACTGTTTTGCGAGTGGAGGCAGTAAACGAGAGACAAAAAAGTCGTTCGCATAATTGATTGTAATCATGCAAGTCAGCATGTGATTCAAACATAAAGGACTGTAGATCATACGACCTTCACTTGCGAAAGTTCTTGGAGGACCTAGAACATTCTTGGAAATTTGTTCTTTGCAGAACATAGACCATGGACCTGCAGAATGTTACACCGCATTAGTAATGTAACAACAATCCATTGATTACGCTTGTAGATCTTAAGGGTTTTACTTACGGAAGTTCTTGGATGACCTAGATCATCTTTGGAACCTAGTCTTCTGCAGAACTCTGCTTCATAGGGTGTTGAACCGAGAGATTAATGCACATACAATCCATGGATTATGCTTGTAGATGTAAGGCCTTTACTCGTGAAAGTTCTTGGATGACCTAGAACAGAGTTTTCTTCACCAATGGTTCTCATTTCTATGTTTCTATTTCTATTTGTTCAGAAATTATATGAAAAAATATCAAGTTGTCCAATATGAAAAGGAATCGCATATCAGTCCCATATTCTCCCAGGATATAGCTTGTTCAGGTTTCAGGACGTACTGAGACAAATTGAAAAAGCTAATGTAAAAGGACCATATCCAGAACCGCAGGGCAGTGTTAACGAGCGGATTTCATTTATAGCATAACTTAAATTTTTCCTTGTTTTAAAGACCATTTACCTTCATGAGATTCCAACGAAAAAAAAAATAACATTTAGTATATACGAACATTTTATCACAAGATTGATTGTTTGAACCTTTTATCGTTGTTTTCTCGACTTGGTGTTTTTGTAAATGGGACTGATATGCGGCTCAGGGCAGTACAGCTCTCAAATATGCAACCTACCAAATACGAATCTACCAGGGCTATAATACATCCAACTTTGTGCTTAGTTGAAAAATGAAAATAGTGATTTGCACACTATTACAGTTAACACATATGACTAAGCCGTAAGGCCATAATGTGGGATCTAGTGTGGGATAGAATCAATTATTCGTATCTTACTAATAGCTGAACGTTCCGTTCAGTCCATATTCTATTAGGAAAACCATTACTTTGGTTCTTTTTCTCTCGTATATCGATACTGCAAGAAGCTTATTCCGGAAATATCAAAAATGCTTTCAGCTTGATCACTCGGTCTTGCAAATTGGGCTTTAATTTTAAGGAATGTCTATCAATTGATCAGATTTTTCCTGAACACCAATCAATTTGATGGTCTTTCTTATTTTTATTATTCCAAAATGAAGTCAACACAAAAAAACGGCCTTCAAGCACGATATAAACACATAACGATCTTCGAGGCGTGACTTCCGGTTCTTCAAACTACGACTTTCTTCAAGTCGCGTCCCTCATTCTCGCTCTAATACTCTTATCGAAAGGTTCGCGTTTCGCAACTCGACCGAATCCGGGAAAAGACAAATTTTCACGCTTTTAGAAAAATCAGACCACCCGGCCGATCCTCGGAATGAGTCCTTCTTTTTGGACGCCGAAGGACAATTGAATTCAACGGTCTTCAGGACACTTGTTTCGATTCCTCAAATATCCACACGCCTTCAAGGCGCATCTTTTTGCTTCGCAAATTAAACACATTCCAATACGATGCATCGCGATGGTCTTCGAGGTACGTCCCTCTTTTCCATTCTTGACGGCCCTCGAGGCACGTCCCTCTTTTCCTTCTCGATGGCCTTCGAGGCACATCCTTCAATTTGACTTCTCGACGGCCTTCGGGTCGCGTCCTTTTTTTCGATTTCTCGACGGCCTTCGAGGCGCGTCCCTATTTTTTATTCCTTGACGGCTTTCGAAACGAGTCTTTCGATTCCAAGAACCGAACATTACCAATACGACGGCCTTCGAGACACGTCCCCTGTTTTTTTTTGCATTTCGGTAAAACTAGGCCACCCGGACGGTCCTCGGGACACATATTTTACATATTCTTACCAAACTATTGAAAGAGAAAAAAAAATCATAACTTTCGCACTTTCCACACTTTTCAGTTTGCACACAACACTGCACTTTCCAAGATTTTCACTTACCTGGCTGAGCGATTCTCACCTGTTTGAAATTTACTGCTAAAATTCACAATAAAGCCTGGCAGGAACGCCAATATGAGAATTCGGCTGATGGTCCTCGCACCGACCCAACACATTCCAGTGCGTCCGACGTGGTCGAACGCTGACCGAAGAAAAAGGAAGAGTCTTGGCCTGCTATGATCTCGTCAGCAGCTGTCAGTCGATGGGACAAGCGTTACCCCGGGTGGAAAAATGTGCGTGCGTTATCAATAGGGTCCTAAAATTAAAGACGAAATCTCGCTTATATTGAATAATACGATCAAGCATGGTATTCTAATCGGAATTGTACTTTACTCCAACTTGAAAAACAAAGGAATAATAAGAAAATTCGAAATAAGTAAAATGGTAAATAGTTCTACTTTGACATTTGAGGTCAACCTTGTGTGACTGAGCTCGACATTTTTCGCACTGGGATTTCAAAAATGTTCCTATCTGACATACACGGTGAAAAAAAAATCACTCAAAGTATGTGTTATAATGGGCCCATATAGCCGAGGCGGTAAACGCACGGGTATTCAGCATGACCATGCTGAGGGTGACGGGTTCGATTCCCGGTCGGTACAGGATCTTTTCGTAAAGGAAATTTCCTTGACTTCCTTGGGCATAGAGTATCTTCGTGCCTGCCACACGATATACACATGCAAAATGGTCATTGGCAGAGGAAGCTCTCAGTTAATAACTGTGAAAGTGCTCAAAGCTGAGAAGCAGGCTTTGTCCCATTGAGGACGTTACGCCAAAAAGAGAGAGAGAGAATGTGTTATAAGCTAGGGACGAGACAAAGGGCGAAAAAAAATATAAATTATATATTTCCAACTACTGTTAATAAAAACGTAAAAAAATGAGTAAATATGAACTCTTGAACCATATATTGTGGTTTAAAACAAGAATCTTGATAGGACTTTAGGAGCCTATTGTCTATTGACGAGGGGAAAGCCTCTAAACACAATGAGAAATGCTCATTGTCAGACATATACCACACAGTCAATAAACTACGTAGACTCAATTTTGGTCATCTAAGACCCACCCATCTCCGTAGATTTTAGTCAATACAAAAAATATAAATTTGAATGGACCGTACACTTCGGATTTCCCCTTCAAGTCTACGTACTTAGTTTATGGACAATGAATGGACATGACCTTAGTTATACTAAAAAATAACATGATAGTCATAAACTGTGTCATTACCAGAATGGTAAAATTTCAAGATGGAAATGCCTAACGACACTTACTGTGAGTTTCACTTCAAACCACAGACGCCAACCATCAAAAGAGAGTCGTACCCCGTCAAAGCACCTCAAACTTACCCTTGTTCCTGGCAGTATCAACAACATCCACGGTTTTTTATTACTTTCGGCCTTACGTGATAATTAAACCGCTTTCAGACTTTTGTGGTTTGGCCTTCTGTGTTAATCCTCCTCATACCATCCTTTCAAGTAAGAGCACTTTCCTTACCAAGATTTCATTGGGAAATTCAGGTGTTTCTGCAGGAGTTCCTCCAGAAATTGCTTCAAGAGATGCTTTCCTCCAACTGTTCCGCTATTTTTTTTTTGTCTTTATTAAAGAGATTTTCAGCCCTAGGCTGGTTCATCTCTGCCTGTTCCTCTCGAAATGCTTCCACAAATTGCTCCACCGATTCCTACCTGCAGGAAAGAGTTATACCTTAAAGAGTTTATCTAAAAATTCTTCTCGAATTAACTTCAGAATTTCATTAAGTAAATAATGCATGCATATCCCCAAGAGTTTCTGCAGTTATTCTACTTGGAGCTCATTCAGATATGTCTCAAGAAGTTCCTGCGGATAATCTCCCTAGAACTCTTTCAGAAACTGCTTCAGGAATTCTTGCTGGAGCATCTTTAGGAGTTTTTATTTACTTGTTTTTCAAACAACATACTATCTGTAGTCCCAATGATATTTCAAACATGAAACTATTTTAAAAAATGTCACAAATCTCAAAGAGAAATTACATTACGAGTCACACTATTTCTCACTTACAATTTTGTCAAGTTTTTGAAAAAGTCAGTGAACCTTCACTTTAGTACGTTTCTTGGCGTATGGGAGTCCAAGACGGATACCACACGGTTGGAACTTTGGCTGTAAGCCTAGCAAAGTACTTCTTATCCCGCAATTGTTACGATGAAGGCTTCCATCCCTGGAAGTTCCGTTGAGAAAATTTTGTAGGAATTTGTTCGACGAGCATCTTCAGAAGTTTTGCCAAAATCTCTCTGGAAATAGCTTCAAACATTGCTCTAGTAATTCCTTTGGAAATTGTTCCAGGAGTTCCTCTTATAAGTTCTTCAGATACTTCCTTCCCTTTAGAAATATATTTAGTTTGCACTGTTTCCAGGAAATTTTCTAGCAGTTCCTTCAAAAATTCCTCTAGGCGTTCCATCAGGTATTTCTTTTGAAGTTTCTTTGGAAATGCCTCTTGAAGTTCCTTTGGAAAATTCTCTAAAGTTCCTTTTTTTTTCTCAAGTACTTCCCCAGGGTTTTATTTTTGTTTGCTGGGAGATTCTTTCAAGATTATTGTGAGATTTCTTTCATTGATGTAACTTGGGTTTCTGCCAGTATTTATTGGCGGAATTTTTCGATAACTTTTCTAACAAATTTGCAGGCCATGTTGGACTTTCGCCAGAATTATATTTAAAAAATCTATATTTTACCGAACTTTTTCAAGAGATTTTAACTGCATAAGCCTTAGAGATAGTTTCATCAAAAAGTCCTTGCAAATTCTAGAAGGTAAACTTAAGAAAAACATCAACTACCAGACGATCGTTTAGAGAAATCCCCGATGCTATTGCTGAAGGAATGCTTATCCAGAACTACCAGATGGTGGCTCTTAATGAGGAAAGAATCCTAAGAGTAAGTAGTATAAAAATAACTGGTAATAAAAATTGATGACATTATTGATGGAATATCCTAAAGATGTTTCAACGGAATTACTAGCTGAATCTGTAGATATATCTTGTACCGACTTTTCGAACCCTCTAAGCAGAATACCCTCTTCGAATGAGTGTAATCAGGTTCGTACCTTTTAATTCCGCCCTATGTTGTTTATCCTTTGACAGATACGCGTATTTCGACTACCATTTGTAATCTGTGGAGTGGATAACTGACACTGAGGAATATTACAAGTGGATGTCGAAATACGCGTATCTGTCAAAGGATAAGCAACATAGGGCGGAATTAAAAGGTACGAAACTGATTACACTCATCTGTAGATATAGTTTGCACCGGATTTTAAGATAGAATAGTCCTGGTGATTTCTGTGGCAAACTTCCTGAAATTTCTGTTACAAACTCTCTTGCGATTCTCCTTGATGATTTTTTTTGTTAATCTTGCGGAGAAATACCTGCCAAAAGTGTTGAAGGAATTCCTGGAATAAAGTCTAGAAAAAGTCCTGAACGAATTGTTGAAAAAGCTCCTAATGAGCCAGAAGAAAGGAATCCTCGAATGGAAGTTTCTACAGTAATTCATGGCTAAACTTCTGAATCAATTTCTAAAAAAAAATACTTTCTAGAATTTCTGCAGAAGTTTTTCTTGAAAATCATGCAGGAAGAAAAAAAAAACTTCCAGAGAAAATTTTGGATTTTTACTCTCCTTTTGCGTTTGGGTCGCTTTTGACTCAAACCGTACACTACATCAACAATCTATTCTCAACGTGTTGTAATAGTAAGGTCAATGAAGTCTTTATTGCTTATTGAGAAAATATTAGAAAAAAAACAGAGAGAAGTGTACATCTCTGAGAAACTCAAGCAGTGGTAGTAATTGTAGGGAGTCTTCTGACGTTCCTCAAAGAATTCAACTTTTTCGAGAAACTCGTGGAATAGCTTCTTTGAAAACTCCTTGAAGGCAATGCTGTTAAACTGCTTGAGATTCTTGGAGAAACTGCTTGAGGTTCTTCGTAAAAAAATCTTTTAAGGTAGTCCTTCTTATAAGTATATCTCTTAAAGAACTTTTGAAGAATTTCGATTCAACTCACTGGAAGAATCATCGATGGAATCCCATTTGAACCCTTGTATATACGGGGGATATTCAATATAACTGGGACAGGTAAAATTTTTACTTTTCAAAAAATGTTCAACTCGCTGTAACTTTTCGAAAACGGCAACAAATATTCTCAAATTTCTACTGTAAGTTCATCAACTAGTTGTGTATGAGTGGTCAAAATTTGGAAAAGATCGGGCTATTCTACACGAAGTTATAAAGGTTCTAGAAAATGGTACAATTATACGATAGCCAACTTTGAGCTGTTATATCTCCGGATTCAATGAATTAAATGCAATGAAATTTTGATCATTTATGACTAATAAAAACAAAAAAAAAAAAATTATAGCGATTTCATTTATTCTATGTTTTTTAGGAAATTTATATTTTTTTTTCATATACATCCCATTACTTTTTCAATTTAATGCCGGCTATTTGGTTACTTTCCTTTGAAACATAAATATATTCAAGTCAATTAGAGGGAATTTATATGAACTATAATTACTATCTCGAATTTCGAAACGATGATGAAGTTTTGGATAAATTGGTGTTATATTAGAAAAATGATCTAATCGTTATAATTTTCTTTCGTGTAAAGAATTTTAGGTTTAGTCAAAAGTTTTTGATAGCTCATTATATAAGTCATAAATGATCAAAATTTCATTGCATTCGGTTAATTGAATCCGGAGATATAACAGCTCAAAGTTGGATATCGTGTAATTGTACCTTTTTCTAGAACCTTCATAACTTCGTGTAGAATAGCCCGATCTTTTCCAAATTTTGACCATTGATACACAATTAGTTTATGAACTTACAGTCAAAAATTGAGAATATTTGATGCCCTTTTCGAAAAGTTTCAGAAAATTGAACTGTTTTTGAAAAGTGAAAATATTACCTGTCCCAGTTATTTTGAGTATCCCCTGTATTTCTGTGTGTATATATGTAAATTGTATATATTTCTGTAAAGAATTATAAAACATCTTTGGGTATTCCCGGTAGAATTGGTTGGAACCTGGAACAAGGTTTTTCTTCCCAATGTATTCATTTCGAAGAGAGATCATTTTGAGGAAGGCGATAATCGACGCCAACGTTTGTGTGAATCAGTTCAGACAATAAAAAATCCCTACATTGCCATTTTTTGCTAGTATTTAGCAAATTTTACAGTTTTTTTTTGTGCTGATCCCATTCAGCAATACGAATTACTGAATATCAGCAATTATTTTTCAACTTGCTGAACCATCCATCAATTTTGACAGTTGATCATCAACGTTGTGCTGGAATTCAGCAAAAATGTTGCTGAAATTCAGCAATTTCTTTTGCTGACTTTTTGTGCTGGAAGCATAAAAAAATGGTGTGTAGCATAGTGTCTAAACGTTGGCTCCATTACTTAAAATTGGTTTGCGTATGTACCTCAAATCGCTGGTTCTCCGTCACTGTGATTTGACTTGTGGGTACCCAAGCAGCTCAACAAATGTTACAAAAGAGTCACGCAGTGTAGTTTTTTTGTTGCACACGAGTCAACGTGAAGTTATTCTAACATGGGGTTAGAATAACATCACTATAGCTCATGTGCAACCGAAAAACTGCGCTGCGTGACTCTTCTGTGACATGTGTGTGCTGCTTGGGTAGTTCCGAATGACAAGCTACAAAATGTTACAGCTTTGTATACGAAACTATGTAAATATACTTCTGCATTTCACATCTCTACCGCCAATTTTCATAGGATTCAGCTGATAAGGTATATCCTATAAACAAAAAAAAATATGTCTGAAGCAATAAGTCTTCGTGCACTAGCTGAAAAACGGCAACATGCAAAATCGAGAAGATTGAAAGGTGGAAGCAATACTTTGACGACCGCGAGTATTACTGTGTAGTGTGTATATCGAGGGTCCCTACAAGTTGCATGCAACATCCCATGCAATTGCTTCTATAGTCTACTATCAGGCTTAATCTATTGCTTTTTTATCGTCACGCCAGTCACCTAGCTACATATAGTTATTTAACATCACCATCACCTAATCACGTTTGTACATTCCACCATTTATCCAAAATCCATAGTAGTTTTTTTTTTTTAATTTTGTGTTTTAGTTGACCTAGTTTTAAACAATGTTTTTTTTGCACTAGAAACCTATTGTAATGTAACTCCTAGTTAGCACCCAATAAAATAGTTTTGATTTGTTGAATGAAACTCTCTTATGTTGTTCTTTTTTTCTGTTATTTGTTTGTTTGTTGTTTGATTCTTATTAATCCGCAGATAAATTCCCTCCTCACTAATCACGTAATGTTCTAATTCACAGATTTAAGCACAGCAGCCGATGTGATCTAAAAACAGCAAGAGGAAGGGGATTTCGCACACTTTTCTCCTTTAACTGTATCTCACTCCCATGGAGCGTTCGCGAGAAGAGGATGGAAGATTGTGTCGCGCCGAAACCAACGAGATCACGATGACGGTGACGATGACGACGAAGCGTAGATGTTTGTGTTAAGTGCTAAAAGTTGACATTTTGTGTTTGCGCCGATGTGTACAAAGATGCGATTCGATCCATCACTATAAAATAGTGATGGAGTGATGGAGGGAGGATGCGCAATAGTCTATTGTGAGCAAATGGCTTCGAACGAGGTGGATATCCAAAGCTTTCGGTTCCGAAGTTGGTTCAGAGACACCGGAAATGACAGGGAAAGTTAAGGCTAGTTAGGCTGCCAGGGTCACAGGTCAAAGACACATTTTTTGTTTTGTTTTTAGGATGAAAGACGATCGGATTTTTGTTTGTTTTTTTAGACTGTCACCTCAGATTTTCTTTATATTATGTCGTTATTGGAAAATGTGTTGCCGATTCTATTATAGCGCTATGTTTATTATTATTTGTTGACCCGAATTGTAGAGATTTGCATGACAGGATTTTGTTGCTTTACTCTTTTTACCAGTGTATGTTTGCCTTCTTTCTCTTTGTGTGTTGTACAAAGTGTTCATCAAAGCTCTTAAATACACTTTTCTCAAGGATTTCGCTCTCCTTTTTTCGTTGTGCAAACTATTTTATCGTTTATTTTCTCGTTTCACTCAGTCTGTGTTGCAATGACTTAGAATCAGTGTAAAGTTTAACCTTTTAGTGAGTCTTTAGTTTAATTCTTCTTTAATAACTTTCAATAGACAAATATACAATCAGTTAGCACACTTACACAGATACCGAGACACAGTGACACGTGCATTATAAATACACCCACACAACTAAACTAGATTTGATGAGAACCGCACAGGGACGGACGCACACAGGTGGATTTTGAAATAAGGTTTGAGACATAATTGGATGAGGTAGGAAAAAAAATATTCGAGTGAAAATCAGGGACAAACGGACGGAGAATTTGAAGTAATATTCAAAACTGATGTCGTAGAGTGTAGACAAACCTCGATTTGTCTATTGAGGCTTGTCAACCAAATCGCACTTGAGATTTAGCATAACAAGAAGGATGCATGTCGATTATCAAATTGATGGTGGCTCTCACGGAGGAGTTTTTAAAAGGTTCGAAGGAGGAAGTCGTTAGTAAGTGTTTGATAAGAACATTGATGAGATTCTTCAGAATTTTTTGACGTAAATATTAGGTGGTCACAGATGGAAGCTCACAGATAAATCCTATATACTACTGCGGAAGACATGCTTCGCCAGAACTACTAGATGTATGGTGGCTCTAAAAGAGGAAAAGATTTTTTAAGGAAGTGGTAGGAAAACCCACGATGCTGATTGAATGCCTCGCCAAAACTCCCAATTGTATGGTGGCTCTCAAAGAGGAAAGGATGCTTGGAGGAAATCGTGGAAAAATGTTTGTTGAAAAACTGATTAGATGTTCGATGGAATATCCTCAAGATGTTTGACGGATGTGCTAGCTGATTCTGTGAATAGACTATCCACAGAAATTATGGGCATTCTTAGAAATAAGTAATTCGGAAAGATTTCATGGAGAAACTTCTATTGTTCTAACTGTTTTTATTTTGTAATAATCTTGGCGATTTCTCCAACAAGCTTTCTGATAGTATCTATTCTGATAAATCAGTAATTCCTTACCTCGAGATTTTTTTATCGCAGATTTCTTAGATGCTCTCAAAAAGACATCCATGAATGTGATCAGCAGTTATGCACCAATTTCATGAAAATTATTTTGTCTTTTTTTTTTCTGATAATGCATCATGTACTTCCGCAAGAACCTGTTTTTGATATCGTGCTTCAAATTTCGCCAAACTTTTTCAATGACAAACATCCTTACAATTTCTAGAGGGCAAGCTCGTAAAAAATAAACATCAAATACCTGACGATTTCCTAGACAAACTCTTAGTTCTACTGCTGAAAGAATGCATTGCCAATGCTTCCAGTTGTATGGTGGCTCCCAAAGAGGAAAGCATCCTTGGACATGCCAAAAATGACGAGATCCATGAAGATATTTTAACTTCTTAAACTTGTGTCTTTTGTTTCACGTCCGTTTATCTCTGATAGGAGCGATCTTCTTTATAGGTTGAACAAACATCGCAATCACTATATAAACTCTGTTTTCCGAAAAACAAACGATACAAAATTATAACCGTCAGATTAAGGGGGCCTCCGCTATAGTAGCTTCGTTCCAAAATTCGCTATAGCTAGAAGAGAATCGTCGAAACGATAATTTTCTTGTGACATTTTTGCAGTATTACGTAACTTTTAGAGAGGGCGCCTTGCGGATGCGGCAAGGGAGAGAAATTTTTAGCAGCAAAGCAAATGGGGAAAAACTGAAGCCGGTCCTAATCGCGTTAGAGATGAAGATAATAAATGACAATTAACTACTAATCCAAATGACTGTACTGAGAGTACACTAAAATTAACTCAAACTCAAAAAGATACGAGTTTCGTTTTTCTCTCGATAGAATCTAGAACAGGGCGGTAGGAATTTATCACGGAATGCAATTTTCGAGATGTTACAGGAAGCAGGATGATTGATGGACAGGTTTTATTGATAGCAATCGCAAGAAGTCAGAGGAGCGCTGTAGATAGTTTCGAATAAAGGAGTACTGCTAGGATCGCGTTATATTGCTGTTTGTAAAGCATGATAAGGCTTTTTGACCTCAAGTTAGCCGAAAAAAGGCATCGAACGCGGCCGAATAGAAATTCTATATTTTTAGGCATTATGCGCAAAGAAAACACACATAAGATTGCTAATTTTCTCTACCCAGTTAACCAACAAAAACAAAAAATAAAAGCTAAAGTTGCGCGAATTCCGTGCGTGAAATGATCACGAACAAATTAACCAACAGAACAAACAACAGCAACAAGAACAACAGAACAGTGAACACATTATTTTCTAACAAATTTTCAACATTTAAACTACACTATCGCTAATTGAAACAAAAAAAAACAAAAACGAAACATACAAATGCGAACAAACTAATACAAGAAAACAGAAAACCAAGGAAGCTTTAATCAATTTTGAACAAAGGGATAGATACCGAAAAAGAAATAAAAAATAACAAAAATGAAAAAAAAAACAATAAAAAGCTGAAAATGATTGAATTGAAGTATGTGTGCACAGCTTTTGCTTGTCTAAAACTATTCGAACATTCTTTAAACATTGCTCAATTGAGGATAGGAGCTATGTATAAACTCTCACAAACAGAATATAGTATCACACTTCTGGATTGGATCCAGTTATGTTTTATAACAGTTATAACAACTTCCTCTTTTTGTCAATGCTATGGGCATCTGTATCAATCTATAAAATCATTTATATTGTATAACTCTCGTGTATTCTTGACATAATACTATTCTTGATTTCCAGGATAGATTTTCATAGCTACCCATCAAAATCTTCATATAATCATATGAAGATTGAGAATCAAATGTTTATAGAAGTCCTAGGCTAATGAATGAGATATGGATCCTACACGGTCAGAAAATTCACTCATTTTCGAGCTAAAGTGGGACAACTCAAAATTGAGTAAATTTTTTTTCCAGCGATAACGCTGGCCAAAGTGCGAAAATCTCATCAGTTTAAGCCGTATAATATTCTTGATGATGCGAAGAATATTATACGGCTTAAACCAGTTGGATTTTTGCACTTGGTTCAGCGCTATCGCTGGAAATGCAATTTACTCATTTTTTGAGCTGTTCCAGTTTAGCTCAGTTTTGTGTGAATCTTACTCATTTTAGAGTAACATTTTCTTAGCGTGTAGTGTACTATGGTAAAGGATATGAATTTATTGCATGACGAGCAGTTCACTAGGATGCAGCTGGGCTAGAAAGTAACGCCTGCCGGTAAGTACTAAATTTGCCTTGGTTCGATATTTTATTGAATGCAACTACTTGTACACAAAGTTCCATGCAACACAATTTTATGGTTTCGTTAGGGATGTATCCGATCCGATGGAACCTAATGTCGATATTTTTTCTCAACGTTCATGTCCAGACTTTAGGAAATTCGCAAAATTAGATTATGTGCCTGATCTACCTTCCTTTCCATGGCGCAACGTCTTCACTGGGACAAAGCCTGCTGCTCAGATCAAGAGACCCGTGCCGCCGAGGAATGAGTAATCGAGAGGGTGAAAAAGATGCTCGATCGTTAACGGAACGTATGGGGTATCTGGGCACCCGCATAGTATTTAGTGCCTTGCCACGTTAATTCAGGGCTCTGGCGTGGTGGATCTTCTTTCTCGTGCTACTCGTGGGATCAAACATGAATTCCAAAAATCATACAACATCGTCATCTAGTGATAGTGGTAGTGGCTACACACTTCGAAAAATTCATGTAAATTCATGTCATTTTACGCCGACATATGACAGCGAACAAAATGACACAAAATTAAGTTTGCTTTTATTTTTACATGAACACAGAAAAACGTGCTTGCAGCTTGACTCACTCGATTCTAACAGAAACATAACCTCGTTTGTAACACCCGGCGCCCGACCCACCTCAATTGAAGATTTTCGTTTCAATTTCTTCCAAAAATGAAGCAAAGAGCAATGCAAAATACGTTTTGAATCCACTTTATTTATTTATTTGAAAAACTTACATTTCAAATTCGCTTGATTCCATTTGAAATTTATGACGGACAGCCATTCATGCAGGAGGAGCAGATTCTTCTCTTGGGATTCTGAGCACACTACACGCCGCACGGTAGCTCTGGTAACACAAGGCAAGCAACAGATTTCCTAATCGCAGAGCAAAAACTTACATTAACTTCAATTTTATTTGAAATTTAAACAAAAACTTACCGCGAATCGCACCTGCAACACTCTTTGTTTTGGTTTACTGTTTGACGTTTCGTCTGTGACCATCGCGCGCTAAGAGCGGTTAGAGCATCGTTCATGTAATTTTACCCGACTCGGCACTCAAAATCATGTTATATTTCCAAATAATCTAAGCTTTAGCGTTTACAGCATCATTCCCACAATAATGAGTGATTTTTCAATTTGTGTCGCAGTTTAATACGTCAGTTTAGTGCATTGTGTCTTCCTGAATAATGAGATTTTCTTGGTGTGTAGGTCTCTGTTAAGGAGAAGAGAAGGAGGAGTAGAGAGCTGTGCAGTGCACGCAGTGCCAGCGTTGGAAGTCCGATTCCCTCCCTGACTAGTTTGTCCGGTGAGGTAGTGGACGGAGAGTGGCTGATGAGGGCCGTCAACAAAAAACGAGATGGGCTCTCGGCGATAGAGGTGGCTGTGCAGCAGCTTGGTTCCATTGATTGACTTTGCGTTCTCAAAGTCCAACATCAGCTAGAACCTTAAGCAGGTCCTGTTGCGGCTTGCGACACGGAGCGCAAGGGCGTGCCTACAAAAGTCTGGCGGAAGGTGGTTCTTGGCGAAGGGGTCGAGGTGAGGGCTCTTACAGCGAAGGCGAGTCTGAAGGTGAAGAACCTAGATGAAATAATTGAAGCGGAAGAGCTCGTCACGGCACTGTGGCTACGGCTACGGAAAGGCCCGGCAGGGACACAGTTAGCCTAAGTCACAAAAACCGTCGAGGTAATGCTCCAGCGTAAGAGGAGGAAGTGGTCATTCAATCATATTGATCTATATACTGACGGTTTTCCGGGTGGTTTCTCCGCTTTTGGCAATAGAACCAGGCTCTGGAGACTCTCGTCCTAGCATTTCTGCATGGCAGACCAGAACATTTCGGGAGCATCTGCAATAGCTACTTTTAAGGTTAGGTTCGGAACTCCGCCCGGACCTGGGGCCTTACCTACGCTAAGGGACTTTGCTATGCTCGCAAGTTTGATATCGGTGACCATCTCCTCATGTCATACGAATAGAGGCCAAGGAATAGGATTACGACGCGGAAAAGCCCCTCCGATTGCTCTGTAGGAGCCATTACATCTCTAGTCTTGGCCATTACGATCCTGTAAAGCATCACCACACGGATTCGCTGTGAGGTAGTGTAGCATCCCTTACTTACCTTATAGGTCAGACTGAGGCCTGATTAACCTCTGCTGTACATAGGCGTTGTTTCCATTCTGTTCGATCCATGGCTGTTCCACACTCTGCGTAGGGTCCGCAGATCGTCCTCCATTTGGTCGACCCACCAAGTGCGCTGCGCACCACGTCTTCTTGTACCGACCGGATGACTCTCGAGAACCATTTTAGTCGGGTTGCTATCCGACATCCTGATGACGTGACCCGCCCACCGTAGGCCTCCCGATTTTCGCGGTGTGGACGATGTTTGGTTCTCTCAGCAGCTGATGCAGCTCGTGGTTCATTCACCTTCTCCAAGTCCCGTCTTCCATCTGCACTCCACGCTAACGCCGCTCAGCACTAAAGTGCATAATTTCCAGACTACACCAAAAATGTGTAACCCTTGCACATTTACAAAATCAGCTCCAGTGTCCGCAAAATTGTTAAAATCGCAAAAATTATTGTACGCCAATCTAGGTAGGATTACTAGTGACCTTGGAAAACAAAAAAAAAATCAACATTTCGCATCTAGAAGAGTGTACGAGCTGTTTTTTGAGAATGTGTAACTGCTACACATTTTTGTGTGATCTGGCAATTATGCACTTATGAGTAGGTCTTACACATTTTAGTGCTGAGCAGTTTTAGCGTGTCCGTTCGAAAACTCCAAGGGCGCGTTGGTCCTCTGCACATAGAGTCCATGCTGCGTGCCCATAGATGAATATCGGTATAATCAGCGTTTTGTAGATAGTTAACTTCGTGTTACGGCGAACTTTATTCGATCGTAGAGCTCTGCGGAGTCCAAAGTAGGCTCGATTTCCTGTCAAAAAAGCGCCTCTGAATGTCTCTGCTGGTGTCGTTGTCGGCGGTCACCAGTAAGCCCAAGTACACGAATTATCAACCGCCTCGATTTCATCACCGTCGATATAAATTCGGGGTGGCGGGCCCTGGAGCCCTTTGCCATCATGTACTTTGTATTCGACACATTAATGACTAATCCGATTCGGCTGGCTTCATTCATTAGTTGGATGTACGTCTCCGACATCGCTTCAAATTTGCGAGCTTTAATATCAAAATCATCAGCGAAACCAAGCAGCTGAACGGACTTCGTGAAAATCGTCCCACTCGTGTTTATCCCCGCTCTCCTTATTACACCTTCCAACGCAATGTTGAACAGCAAGCACGAAAGACCATCACCTTGCCGTAACCCTCTGCGAGATTCGAAGAGACTTGAGAGTGTCCCTGATACTCGAACTACGCACATCACTCGATCCATCGTCGCCTTGATCAACCGTATCAGTTTATCCGGGAATCCGTATTCGTGCATAATCTGCCATAGTTGTTCTCGATCGATTGTATCATATTTACGCCGATTTGAAATCGATGAACAAGTGATGTGTGGGCACGTTGTATTCGCGGCATTTCTGCAACACCTGGCGGATGGCGAACATCTGGTCCGTTGTAGCGCGTTCACCCATGAATCCAGCCTGATATTTCCCCACGAACTTTCTTGCAATCGGCGATAGACGGCGGCATAAAATTTGAGAGAGTATCTTGTAGGCAACGCTCAGTAGTGTGATCGCGCTGTAGTTCCCGTAATCCAACTTGTCGCCCTTTTTGTAGATGGGACACACGATACCTTCCATCCATTGCTCCGGTAATAGTTCCTCCTCCCAAATCTTGGTAATGACCCAGTGTAGTGCTCTCACTAGTGCTAGAGTGCTAGAGCCGTATGTTAGAGGCTCGCTTGGTAGTTGATGTGCTCCAGCGGCTTTGTTGTTTTTCAATCGGCCAACCTCCTCCTCAATCTCTTGAAGGACAGGGGCCGGAAGTCTTTCGTCCTGTGCACATACTCCTAGATTTGTTACCACGCCACCTTCGGTACTTGCAACATCGCCATTGAAGTACTCATCGTAATGCTGCCGCCACCTCTCGACCACCTCACGCTCGCTCGTGAGAATATCCCCGTGATTATCTCGTCACATGTCGGCTTGTGGCACAAAGCCTCTGCGCGAGCGGTTTAGCTTCTCGTAAAACTTTCGTGTGTCCTTAGCGCGGTATAGTTCTTCCATCGCTTCGCGATCTCGTTCTTCCTGCTGGCGCTTCTTCATCCGGAAGACTGAGTTCTGCCTGTTCCGCGCCTGTCTATAATGTGCCTCATTCGCCCTCGTACGGTGTTGCAACATTCTCGCTCATGCTGCATTTTTCTCGTTTTTTAACTGTTCACATTCGCCGTCGTACCAGTCGTTTCTGTGATTCGGAGTCGCGAAGCCTAGTGCTGTAGCCGAGGTACTACCTATGGCGGATCGGATGTCCCTCCAGCCATCTGCACGTGTAGCTGCGGCAAGCTGCTCTTCCGTTGGTAGGGCCACTGCAAACTACTACGCAAAATGCACATCCTTGCGTTGATCGGCTGCCACCCGATCACTGGTTGCCGCATCTTGCCCAACACTATAAATCGTGTTTCCAGTTCATTGTTGGTGCCGCAGCTTTGGTAGAAGGTAGCGGCTCGATGCCTGCTTTTCCACACTTTCTTTCCAGTCCAACAAAGTTCCTGCAACGCCACGATGTTTCAGTTGCGGGGAGTAATTCGTCGTAGATTATCCTGTAACATCCTGCGAAACTAAGTGACCTAAGTGACTTACTCACTCAATTTGGCTGAAGTTAGAAAAACAACAGTCCTCAGGCTGGATGCTCTCCTTATCGACACATCGACCCGTAAGGCGTCGCATATTCTATGAATTGAACCAAGTATGTAAAGAAATGGGTATAGTGAAGCGCATAAAACATGGTAGACTGCGATGGGCAGGATACATAGCTCGTGTGCAGCAGGAATGACAAGCTGAAA